>NW_022745578.1:70981-73870 GCF_011630105.1 Anneissia japonica
TCAAGGTACTCTTCTTGACTTGAGTTTCGCTCTGGACTGGATAAATCTCCTAGGCTTGAAATGGGAATAAAGTTTCTGGAGTGTTTTTTGTTCACATGTTGCTGGAAAAAAGAAAATTCAGGACTGACAACACTAAACAATTATAACTTCAGACAAAGAAAAAAAAATACATCCTGGATTTTGGGCACATAATTGTAGCATGTATCTTGTAACTAAATCAATGCATTTATTTTATTGTGTAATTACGTCTAAACATTAAGAAAGCATATTTTAAATAGTTTTCTTCCAAAGGTTGGAAGATTATAAATATTTTAACCATCAAAAGTTGTGGGTTAAATTCTGGCAAGTTGAAAAGTAGCATGGTAATTTGTCAAATGCCAAACTCATTTGGATCATACAGTCTCCAAGCAATCATAATCAGAATAAAATGACAATTATTGTTTGGCAACACACCTTATCCATACAGTACATCTTACCATTTAACTGGAAGATATTAAGTTCCACTGAAAAAGCTCAATTTATTAGTTATTTTCACTTCACTTCTCTAATATTCCAACAATGTAGAAAATGTTTCTTTCGAATTCGGTTTATTATGGGATTGCAACTCTAGAGTTATTATTTGTGGGCTATAAATGGGTGAATTATATCAAATGTACATAATTATCTTAATGAAAAAGTATTGTCTTCAGTATTTTGACACCTTTATTTTTTAAAATTGGTCCAAAAACGGAACAGGGCAATAAACGAAATTGAGAGAGTGCAGGAAAAAGAAATTCACAAGTTAACAGATGTGAAACAATTCAAAATAATATAACTTCTTTATCCTAATCATAAATGATAGGAAGGTGAGTTTGGTGTCAGTCTATACCCCTGTAGGTTTGAGGCCGAGGCAAGTAATCGATTAATGATGTACTTAAGTTTCGTGTTTGTTTTTTGTCGGAAAACATATTCTTTTAGAAAAGGTGCCAAAATGTCGAGGAGAAGATAAATCGTTTCATTTATATTTTGGTAATCAAAGTATCGCTCCCAAATGTTGATGGCCAGATCTTGAACGTCTGCTTTCCATTGCAGTAGCCTAGCTAAACTAACTTGGTACACTATCTGGCCTAACCTGGCAAGTCCTAGGCCTTGCCTACTTACTTTCAATCTTCAACTAGCCTGCCTAGGGCCAGGCCCTAGGTATGACTATGCCTAGTCCTAGGGCCTAGCCCTAGTAGTAGTACTAGTAGTACAGTAGGCTAATTAGGCCTAGTCTAGGCCTAGGCCTAGGTCGCTTTAACTTTACCGAAGAGTGCCTATAAGTAATAATTGGAAATTAAAAAAGGATATATCATAGCCATATACGTTCTTGTGCAATGTAAACTTACTGAACTTACCGATCCTTTTGTTTTCCAAGATAAAGAACCGACGTAAACGAACTTTACATGTGCTATTCTCTAGGGTGTAGGACCGGTTCGGCCGTACACGGGAACCTTATAATAAAAATAACGATCTATATTTATTACTCATCAACTTCTCTTCTTATGACAGTCTTATGACCATCACACGACGAATCCAACTCTGCTCTCTCTCAGCGCTAGATGATGAGACTCTGTCTGTTGTCGGTGTCAGTCTGAATGCTGAATGGATCACCATTCAAAAAGATCTGTTGCTCGTGCATCATCGCTTTTTTTTTGTGTAAAATCATGTCAGCTGGCAACTGTCGGGCTCAGTGAGTACCCGGCTTCAGATATGATATTAATATCTAACTTAACTTGTACCAACAAAACTCAGTAATTTAAAATAATATTTTACCATATAACTTACAATTCCTCTGTCTCTTCCTCTTCTGCTTCTTCCTCTGTCTCTTCCTCATCTGCTTCTTCCTCCGTCCCTTCTTCCTCCTCTTTTTCTTTCTCCTCCTCTATGTCTTCATCTCTTTAAAAAAAAAACATACTGATGATCTTTAGACCAACGTTTAAACATAACCTAAACCAGGTACATTTTGTATATTGGTTGACATAAATTGTCTACACAATTTTATATTTTATTATGAATTGTTTCACAATAGGAATAATTTTTGTATTATTGGCTAAATTCCTGATAATTCAACTGATTGCTTACCTTTATAATAATTACTGTAATTTATTTAAGTATGGGCCCAGTGGCAATCCCTAATACTTATTAAAACTGGAAAATTAAAATCAAATTCAATGAGCTACTGTTTTTTAATGTGTTGTGGTGTACCTTTGTTTAATCTGTGTGGTATAAAAAAAAATATTCTACAAGGAAATTTTTAAGAATTGTAGTGATATATGCTGCAGTGTATGACAAATACACACACAGGCTTATGATGTAGGTTATTTCTGAAATATTTTTCTGACTATATAACGTATTATGATATGTTTGAATTGATTATCGCACTGGAAATGATACGTATTGAAGAAGTTGTAGAAGGCTTCTTTTTAGAACATATAAAATTTCAATATGTGCGTAATTGTCTTGTGTATTTTTTAATTTTAATAGTAATATTATAAAAGCAGGTAAAATTCCCCTGCTGGTGTGCCTCTACCCAATTTAGCACTATGAAAGCAAGCATAATTTCAGTAAAGGATACTGCCCAGGCCTACTACTACCACCAGTCGTTTATATCTAAATCTTGAGGCTCTTAGTGTTAGACCTCAGTAGACCAGCCGTAGGCCTAGACTAGGCTAGGTACTGCTGAAGCTACTACAGTAGGTCTAGCCTAGGCGCACTTTTTAGAACATATAAAATTTCAATATGTGCGTAATTGTCTTGTGCATTTTTCAATTTTAATAGTAATATTATAAAAGCAGGTAAAATTCCCCTGCTGGTGTGCCTCTACCCAATTTAGCACTATGAAAGCAAGCATAATTTCAGTATAGGATA
>NW_022745578.1:74171-84097 GCF_011630105.1 Anneissia japonica
GACTAGGCGAGCAAAGTGAGCCTCACTTGTCTGGGGGCCAGGGGCCGCCTAGGGTCCCGGTGGGGGTGCAGGGGGCAAAGACCCCCCCATGGAAGCTACGGATATTTTACGAATTATGGAGAATTTTTAATACTTATTTAATAGGCATCGTGTTAGTATAATATGACTTACTGTTCTGTTCATGTATGTTTTCTAATGTCTAAATTAGCTTCCAAAACCAAAACATTTTGATAACACAAGAAACAAAGAGTATAACATGTAACCATCTAGGCCTAATTTATTTTCAAATACTCATTTTTCAAAGTGATATTCTGCATGTTGGATATTTTGCATGGAATCTGTCAACTACGCTGTCAAGGTCGAGTTTGCTTCCCCTATCACGATGTATTCCAAGCATCATGAGGCTATTCAAACGAGCATTTGTCATACCAGAACGCAGATCATTTTTAATTAGTCTCATTGAACTAAAATTGCGTTCACATTCGGCTGACGAAACAGGCAGAGCGCATGCAACTAAACTGATACGCTCCAACTCAAAAAATACTTCCTTCAGCTCTTCTAGATAAGTGTGTAGCTGGAGAAGAGATCCAGGTCGCTGTTCTAGTGACTTCCGGTCCAATAAATGTTTAAACGTAATCAATTTACTGTTAAGAATATCTGTATTTGCTTTAAAAAGTCGAGAAAAGTCCGTAAGTGGGCCTGGTTCAAGGAACGTCTTGGACGTCGGGCACAAAGATGATATTCCTTTCATTATCGTGAGGTTTTTGTCACTGAATCTTCTGTTAAGTTCGCCGTCTATTTTATCGATGACTTCAAACACATTTTGGACGAAAACATCAAATCCATCAGTAGTATGCTGTTGAATATTGCTTTCAACATGGTAAGCACTTAAAACAGCAGGTGGCGCAACTTTTCTTTTGGGTCTCGATGTTTCAGGCAAGCACAGCTTGTCTGCAATCGTTTCTGCGGCTTCCCAGAATTCCTGACAACTTTTTCTTGTCCGGCAGTCAATTATCTCTTCTTTGAGCGTACCAATGAGGTCAACAGCGTGTGTTAAGTCGTTTGATGGGTTTTGAAGCATGTCGGATGCAAACTTAGCTTTTGTTAAAACATGCCTCAGCACGGACAGGTATCGGAGAAATCGACGATCTATCTGCAACAAATAACCAGTTGCTTCAGTAACACGACTGGAATTACTGTCGTTGTCGATGACTTCATTAAGAACCTCACATACTATTTCCATCCGATTCCAAAGGGCGTTAAACTGCTTCGCCTGGCATGACCAACGGGTGTCTGATACTCTACTAATTTCCATTTGTTTTAGACCATGCTTAGCTTGCGTCTTTTCCCACCTAACATGTACTGTACTGGAACTAAGGAATTAGTGAAGCTGCTTGAACAATGCTACCATGTCAGAAATGCACTTAACTGATTTTGAGACGTCAACAATGACTAGGTTTAACCTGTGGCAGAAACAATGGACATAATATGCCATATCTGCTCCCGTTTTCTGTGGTAGCTTACGCTGGACTCCATTTAAATGCCCAGAAACAACTGAGGCGCCATCATAGCCCTGTCCAATACAATTCATCATTATTGGCTTCAACCGACATCAGTGATGGTGTCTGATAGGCCATCAACATCCAGACTGTGTGCTTCAGCGACATCAACAAATTCTTCATATATTGCATTTTTAAAGCAATATCGAACAGCGACAACTACCTGTTCTTTCTTGGATTTATCTTTTGATTCATCGGAGAGGACCGAGAAAAAACAGGCTTCACGGAGCTCTTTTTTTATTTGTTCAAAAACCATGTCCTTCATGATTTCTAAAAGCACGTTCTGGACACTGTGATGAGTGTATTTGGCATTTCCCGGTCCAGAACGAATCTTTTCTGCAATTACGTCGTCATGTTTTGCAACTAAGGAAAGAATAGCAAGGAAGTATCCACATGAAGGACCGAAGTTGATGTTCTCGACATCGATGTTGCTTATTCGGTAAGATCATCCAGTCTCACGTTGTGATATCTTTCGCTGGGCAGTCAACAGCAAAACCTCGCAAACTGTACGCATGTAGTGCCAAGTATTCTTAATGAGATTTTCGAACGCGTCGTTGTGAAGTTCTGAGATAGATTTTGACGTACCCGACTTGATAGCATTGTAATGTGTACACGCATCAACACTTTCGGCATGTTGGGTACTGCATTGGTGTTGCAATAGCTTGTTTGATTTTGTATTCCCATAACACTTTTTCCAGTTACAGAAACCCGTATCTTCTCTGCAAAATGTCTACATTTAAAGCAGTATACTGTGTCTTCATATTTGGAGTATTCAATCCAAGGATATTTGTCATATAATAAAGGACTAAATGCTCTGTATTGCTTTCCAATCAGTTGGGAAGGGAAAGTTATATTTCGAGGTTGGACTGGCTCACTGTCTCTTGAAGATGAAAGATCGCTTGGGCTCAAACGTACAGCCACGCGCTCTAGTTGCATTTTCATAGCTTCCGTCTGTCCTCCTGTTACTGGCGGTCTTAATACTTCATCGGTCACTGTAATAAAATATACAATGAAATAAAACTATTTTACAATTGTCACGTGCTTGAATTATAAGCCTATCCTTTCGGTCAATTGGTTAACTTAAATGCCAGACAATAGCAAGTTTGTGTTGTCTTCAGTATCTATATAATGTATGCTATTGTCAGTAAATGCCTGACAATAACAAGTTTGTCAATATTTATTCAAAATTTGAAGAAGACCATACTCAACAGTAGGCCTATTTGTGTTTCATTTATTTGAGAGTTTTACACTTCATGACATCACACTTCGGAATTTACATTAAATAATGGCAGATATATATTACTTTTATTAACATGAGAGTGTCAGAGCTGAGTGTAAGTGTCCATTTACCTAAAATCCCAGCTGTGTCGGCTTCGTCGTCTTCAGTGTCTGTATATTCTTCAAAGGCAGCTTCTACACTACTGCTGTCGTCGGATTCGGAACTACCACTTTCACGATCTGATTCAGGTTTCATAACCTCCATTTCTTTTTCAGACAGACCTTCAAGATCTATATAATAGAATTAACAACTTGAGCTTGACTTTTCTACCGTTAGCATAACACCAATCAATTGCATAGCTTTTTGTACAGCTTATTGTTACCGAAAATGGATAGAAAAATAAGCATTCATTATTATTATTATTATTATTATTATTATTATTATTATTATTATCATAATAATAATTATAATTATTATAATTATATCATAATGGAATCATAAGTAACTTACTGTCATCACTCGATCGCGTTTCAATTTCTTTACTGGTTGCTAAGGGCTCTGCTTTATGTCTCTTAGACGAGGAAGTACCACCACCAGAACTAAAGAATGAATCCATCGTTCGTTGTTTTTTATCTGACTCTTCAGCAATGAACGCCACTGGTGCAGTGCGACCGGATTCATACATATCCCTATGCTTTGACTTCGTATGTCTTGAAGCATAATCATTCTGAAAAAACTTCATTGCAAATAGTGCAGCGCACATGAAAACGATTCGCTTTCGCCATTGGTACCTGAGGCCTACATACAAGCACTTCTGCAAGTAGATACAGTCTGAAAAAACTGTATAAAAATGATGCAGTACTTGACTCTGATTCGTGTGTGCGTGGGTGGGTGGGTGTGTGTGTGGGAATGACCGCGCGTACACTCTGTACATTGTTGTCATGCCAGTCAACATATTATCATCTGTTGTTTCATGGGCTTAATTCAATGTTAAAAAGCAATATATAGTCTGATAACTTATTATTATTATTATTATTATTATTATTATTATTATTATTATTATTATTATTATTATTATTGTTGTTGTTGTGATGGAACGTTAATACAAATAGTTAAATAAAAGTAATACGGTGGCTAAACGAACATTACATGTAATTTTTTTTTTCATTTTTTATTCCCCGACAAAATTTATTCGTCTTCCCCGACAGGGAGGCTATAGCCCCCCAGCCCCCTCTGGCGCCACCCTTGAGTGCAACTAGAGTTCTCATAAAGGATATACCGCTTTCAGTACGTAATGACGAAATTTCGGACTCATTAAAGAAGATGGGTTGTAAAATCATAGGTGACGTACAATACGTTAGGTTCAGAATACACGATAAGTCATCACGATTTTTAAACGGTGATCGTGCTATTCTCGTTGAACCATTTAAAGGCAGCTTACCACGTCTCATAAAAATCAACAACTTTAATGATATCATAAAGACCAGCAAGTCGAAATAAAATGCTTTGAGTGTGGACTTATTGGCCACAAAATCTATGAATGCCCAAGAAAATTGCAGCCACAGTGTTTAACTTGTGCAACAAATCTGGCCATCTTGCAAGAAATTGCAATGCCAATGTAGGTGAGAGTGAAACCACTTCACTTACTGAGGTACCTTGTACCCGTAATGATGTAACTAATGAACTTAGCGTCGAAGTGATGGAGGAAAGTGTAGCTGAAATATCAGAAGAGGAAGATGAACTGCCTGACACTTCCACTGAAAAAGCAAGTGACGTCATTGAAGCCCTCAAAGAGCTGCTAAACAAACCTGCAAATCCAAAAAACATCCCAGAGTCCATAGAATTAGATGAAAGAAGCAATCGCAAAAGTGAAATCCACCAGTCAAGATGAAGAAATATCAACGGACAAACAGGATTATCAGTTCTCGTCCAAAGAGAGAAAAAAGTTGAAACAACGAGAAAAGAAAAGAGCAGCACAAAAAAGCAAAGGAATGAGGCCCATTACCGATTTCGCTAGAAACCCAGAAACAAGCGTCCTCGAAAACAATGCTACTACAGCACAAGAGACCTTTGCTGCCACCAAAAGGAAAAAGCTGACAGAAAGCAGTGAAGAAAAAAATTTAAAAGAAAGAAAAATATCTGATTCTGTAAGTTAAATTCTCTGTTTGGCAGTAAATTGGTATTCATATAAATACAAATAAAATAAATACAAATAAATGAAAAAAAAATGAACAAAATCAACTTCATACATTTAATATCATTAAATGTAAGAGGTATGAGAGAAAGTTTTAAAAAAAGAAAAATTGTTAGTTGGTTGAAGGAACAAAATGTGCAGATTGCCTTTATGCAAGAAACACATTTTGATAGAAAAATGGTAAAGTGTAATGACATGTTATGGAAGGGGTACATGTATCATAGTTTTGGCACATCTAATAGTAGAAGCGTGTCAATATTCATCAATGAAAGTTTTGGTACAAATGATATAAAATGTAAATACATAGATGATGAAGGAAGAATTTTAATATTGAGTGTAAAACTTAACAACAAAACATATAATTTAATAAACATATATGCCCCTAACAACTACAAAGAAAGGGCGGCTTTTTTTAAAAAAAAGCTTGAAACAAAGATAGTTAAAACATGTAATACAGCAAATGAATATATCATTATAGGAGGCGACATGAATTGTATACTAGAAAGAGCTTTAGATCAACGGAATAGTGTTGATAACTATGACAAATACCCGATAGTCTTTAAAAAATGTATGAATAAATTTAATTTAACAGACATATGGAGGAAATCCCACAAAAATAAAATGCAGTTTACATGGAGACGAGGAAACACGTACAGACGATTGGATCTTTGGTGCTTGTCATGCGCCTTATATAGAAACGGAGACTTAATGTCCACAGATCAGACCGTCAATATTTTCAGATCACCAGGCCATTTCCCTTAAGTTACTCGATAACCAACAAAAAATATGGAAAATAAACAACAGTATTCTACATGAAGACACATACTTACATAATGTAATAAAAATAATTGAAAAAATGAAAAAAAAAGAAAACAATCTTAGCCCTGACCGGCTATGGGATTTTCTTAAAGCAAAAATTAAAGAATACTCAATTAAATATTGTGTTAAAAATTTAAAAAAATACGAAATGACAAAAAAGACACACTAAGTAAAGAGATTAATGATCTCACGCAAAAATTAGACCTCGCTTATGATTAACACATTGATATTCAACTACGAGAGAAAATAGCAAAGCTAGATGATCTATACGCAGTTAAAGCACAAGGGGCAAACATCAGGTCTAGAATAAAATGGTTTGAGAAGGGTGAAAAAAACAAGTTTTTCCTAGGCTTAGAAAAAAACAATGCAAAAAGAAAGCATATTACTTCATTATTGAAAAGTAATGGAAGATACACGTCAAATTATTATGAAATTGTGAAGGCACAAGTAGAATTTTATAAAAAGCTGTACGAAAGTAAACAAATTCCGGAAGGATATATAAAAGAGTACATGGAAAAACAAAAAGTAAATAAGCCAATGAGGAAGAACTGAAGATTGCCGTTATGAAAATGCGGCTCAATAAAAGCCCAGACTCAGATGGTCTTAGCGTAGAATTCTACCGGACATTTTGGCCTAATATAAAAGACAGTTTATGTGAGTCATTAAATTACAGTTACCATAACAACAAATTATCTAATACACAGAGAATGGGTGTCATTAAACTTCTGTTTAACAGTGGAGAGAGAGAAAAGCTTTAGAATTGGAGACCCATAACGTTATTAAATGTTGATTATAAAATTATGGCACACGCTCTTTGTACTAGGATGCAAAAGGTAATAAGTAAAATAGTCAATAATGATCAGAAAGGTTATATTAACGGGCGTTTTGGGGGAGAGAACATAAGATTAGTTTTAGACATACTCTATTATACGAAGGCCAAAAATATACCCGGAGCAATCATCTTTCTTGACTTTGCCAAGGCTTTCGACTCGCTAGAGAGGAACTTAATGCTCAACGCTCTGGAAAAGTTTGGCTTTGGCCCTTTTTTTTAATTAATTGGAAAAGATTAATGTACACGCACACTCAATGTAGAGTAACCAACAATGGTTGGACATCAGAAAACTTTAACATGAGCTGTGGTGTTAGACAGGGATGTCCGTTGTCTTCATTATTGTTTATTTTAGTTGTCGAATTAATGGCTATTAACATAAGAAATAATCCACTTTGTAAAGAAATTATTTTACCAAAAACGGATAATAAAGAGTGTATCACAAAATTCGCCCAGTTAACAGACGACACTGTTATATTCACTAGAGACGAACAAAGTTTGAAATATTTCTTTGGTGAAATCGGAACCTTGTGTGAAATACCAGGACTGAGGTTAAACAGGGGTAAAACAAAAGCGATATGGATTGGTTCGAATGAAAACAATATGATTGCCCCGTTCAACATCACCTGGACAAGAGAACCGGTAAAATTACTAGGCATATACATAGGGTACAACAGAAAAACCTGTGAAAAAAAGAATTGGGACGAGAAAATCACTAGCCTAGAAACAACTCTGAAATTATGTGGAAAAAGAAACCTTTCTTTTTTCGGAAAAGTAACTGTAATAAAAACCTTAGCTATATCTAAATTAATCTATAATGCCAATGTAATAGAAGTACCTAACCATATCGTCCCAATCATTGAAAAGATACTGTATAGATTTTTATTGAGTGCAAAACACGAAAAAATAAAAAGAACAACTCTGATTAATAAAACGTTTAAAGGGGGCTTAGATATGATAAATGTTAATGTTATAGTAGATTTACTTAAACTAAGCTGGATCAAAAGACTTCTAAATCCAGACCCAGGTAAATGGAAATGTATTCCCAAGTACTACCTGTATCCATTAGAGTGTACACTCAATATTAGCCTACCAAATTTTGAAAAGCATATTGATTTAACCATCACCCCTGATTTTTACGCAAAAATGTTAACGGCGGTAGTAAAATTTAACAACATTGTTTGCTTAAATCCTAAAAAAGTAGAAGATATTTTATGTCAACAATTATGGGATAATAAATTCATTACATCGGATGGAAAATCATTATACTTCAAAAATTGGTTGAAATCAGGATACAAAACAATAAATGATATTGTAATTAGTGATAGAATATTACAACAAGAAGAATTGATTCCAACACTGTCAATAAAACAAAACGGATTAATAGAATATTTTAAATTATTTAATGCCATCCCAAGGGATTGGAAAACAACATTATTGTCGCTCAATGTGGAGAATAAGTCGGTGAATACAGGACCGTACAATTTGATGTTTCTAAGCAAACACAAAAGTAACACATACTATCAATATTTTGTAAACGAAATTGCCTCTATTCCAGTAGCGCAAAGACAATTGGAAAACAAATTCATTAACAAAGATATAGATTGGAAAAATGTATGGAATAATAAGGTAAACTCTATGCGACATGTCTCAAAAGCCGCACAATTTAACTTTAAATTGTTACACCGCATTTTATCATGTAAGAAGAGACTTAAAAACTGGAATTTAGTCAGTACCGACCTATGTGATAAATGTGAGAATGAAATCGAAGACGAAGAGCATATGTTAGTTAAGTGTAAAACCATCCAATTTGCCAGAAATAAATTTAATACTATGCTTATCAAATGTTTTCAAAATCATGAACAACATTTCTTAAGCTTCTTTACAATAATAACCGGAACCAACAACAAACTTGTAAGCGAATTAACTTCGTTGTTCACATTTTGTTTATATAAGTCATGTTTTATATGTAAAGCTCCTGAAAAAGTTGAAAATAGCTAGGTTCACATTCAGAATTTAACGTGATCTAGTGGATCATGATCAAGCCAGTCACTGTATGTGAACCTACCAGAATAAAGTAACGTGCTCAGCTTAATCACCTTATCGTGATCTACTGGAGCACGTTGATGCATCATGAGTAACCTAGTTTATCGTGATAAATTAATTCATGAGATCGAATTCAACCAATCAGCGTTCTGCTTGTTAAACGGGTCACCGCATATGACCTCATTGCATTCATCCTTCTTTCGCGCGGCCTGTTTTAATTTTGACAGTTCTTGGTCTGAAAATATTTGTTTATACATAGTAGGTACAGTATTTCGTTCGTCTGTAAATTTAAAATGAAACGGTGTAAATGGACTTTTCATATGGAACGGGACCTTATTGAAATGTGGAATGAGCCCGAGAATAAAGAGCGGCTTGAAGACAAGATGTTCAGAAATAAAGCTCAATTACATGAAGAATTAGCTAAGAGGATGGTGGAGCGTGGCTACCACTATGTAACAGCGCTGAGCGTAAAAACAAAGCTCCGAAATTTGTGAGACGAATACAAGAAGGTCCGTGGAGGAGTAATTTCGAAGACCGGACAAGGTTCTGGATTTGTTCGGGACAGTGCCGACAATGACGGATGTCCCCATTATGTGTTGCTGCATGAAATTTTGGGGGCTAAACATAGTGTCAATCCACCAAAGGGGAATCTGGAACAGAGTCTGCTCCCACCATCGTTGTCGTCGCCTGATTTCGCCGATGATGATGACGGAGATGATGATGATGATGATGATGAAGGTACTACTACTAGCAGCAGTGTATCATCGGCTTTATCGGCGAGATACGAACAGAGAAGCCTCTCGGAAAGCCCTGATTGCAAGTATATTTTTTATATCCTATTTTTATTATTAAAACTAGGCCTAGACTAGGGGTGGTGGGTAACGCGAATACCGAGCAGGCTGTCCTAGAACAGACGGCTACCCTAGGTCCGCGGCCATACATAATCGTACACTTACCCAGGTCTAAATTCCAGTTGATCCCAGTTGAACTAGGTTTAACTCGGTTGAACTGGTAATTTTCCGTCACGGAAATTGGACACTTCCAACTGGTCCCAGTTAAAAATTCCAGTTGGACCAGTTGGAACTGTAACCAGTTGGATTTTGGACACTTTCAACTGGTCTTCAACTGGTCCCAGTTCCAACTGGTTTCAATTGGTCCCAGTCCCAACTGGTCTTTAATTGGTTCCAGTCCCAACTGGTCTTCAATTGGTCCCAGTTGCAACTGGTCTGCAATTGGTCCCAGTTCCAACTGGTCTTCAAT
>NW_022745578.1:84822-92739 GCF_011630105.1 Anneissia japonica
ATCCAATTGATCTCAATAGGATTTTTTTCAATTGGAACCAACTGGATCTAATTTAAATTCCAATTACAATCCAATTGACTCATATTGAATCCAGTTCAATTTCCAATTGAAATGAATTGGTCATTTTCGTAAGGGAAAAGCCGCTTTCGTCTAAGATAAAACAATTTTCTACTACTAGTCCTAGGCAGATTCTAAACAAGTTAAATATTAAATAAATGAATTAAGTAGACTAATTAGCAGTTTAAACTTGTATGATCAGTTGTAACCAAACTGGGTAAAACCAGTTGGACCTATTGGGTAGACTAGTTAAACCAACTGGACCTATTGGGTAGACCAGTTGGACCAGTTCAACCAGTTGGTAAAACAAGTTGGACCAGTTCAACCAGTTGGATAGACCATTGGACCAGTTAAACCCAGTTATGAAGACCAGCTGTACCAGTTGAAATTCCAGTTGTACCAGTTGAAATTGCAGTTGGACCATTTGGAAACCAGTTAGACCAGTTGGAAACCAGTTGGACCAGTTGGCATTTCCAACTGGTCCCAACTGGAATTTAGACCTGGGTAATATTAACCTCCAATGTCAATGAATTGCGTTGTATTTCAATGCGTTTATTTATTATGACCAAGGCCCTAGGGTAGCCCTGTAGGCTAGTAAAAGTAGTACCTAGGTCTAGGGTCTATGTCTCCTGTGATGATTTTTTTTTTTTTAAATCCAATGCTTGCATAATATTATTAGACGCTTTCTGCTAGGATACATTTTGTGTTGCTTTGAACTCTGAAGACCATTTCATGACTGCAGTAGTAATTTATTGTATATGTGTTCCCTTGCTTGTTATACAAGAATTCATAAAGTTGAATTTACAGAAAATATTAATGATTTCTTTTGTAGATGATACTATAAAGTGTGTAAGCTGTGGCAAAGAATGTGGAACTGCACATACTTGCAAAATTTGCAAGAAATATGTTCACATTATTATGCCTTGTGTTGGTGAGCCGGCCAGTGAATCGACGAAGGATATGGGAGCACAGTTGATGTGTATTTTGTTAAAAAATACATCATTCAATAACAAAACAATACATACTCAAATGCACTGCTAGAATGATTGTTAACCAACAGGCAAGAGAGGAACTCTAACATAAGAACTGATGATTGCATGAGAATATAGAACAGTACTAATTGTTTTTTATAATTTGTCTGTAAATTACATGGAAAATATTGTATTACTCATTTAAATTCATTTTATATATTTTTAGTTATTCCAGTTCGGTCAGTGCTACCTAAGAAAAGGAAGATCAGCAGTGCCTCTTCCAGTCATTCTGAGTCTTGTCCAAGTAATTCCTTTGGGATTAAGAAAAGAAGAATATTAGGTATGATATTGTTTTAAGTATGACAGATCAAGTACGATGTGTATTCTTTGTTGTAATTAAATAATTTTGAAGCATTTCACCATCCTATTTTACTACAGCCACCAAAAAAAAAAAATGTATTTTTTATTTTCTCCTCCATCTGGATGTTTTTTACAAAACTTTTCTAAATAAGAAAAAGAAATTGCTGCCCTCCCCCATCACTGACTCATTATGAATTGAAAAAGAAAATTATTTGGGAAGGAATGTTGTGTTTAAGCACAGTAGGCCCACAGAAAACTGTACCGAATATATTGTATACTGTACATAGATATCTATGCAACATATGTTTTTTATAGGGTGGGAGAATGAATACTTACCGGACGACGAAACACTTGATGAATTGAAACTCGGAGCGAGGTCGCCAACACCGCCCCCTGATGTTGATAAATTATCTGAGGGAGAGGACATCTGTGAGACACCGTCAGTGTTGAATTTGAGGGAAGGCAAGGACCCCTAAGAATAAAGGCAAGTACAGTCTGTGTGCATTTGTCAGTCTAATGTGATAACTTATCCTCCAAAAAAAGAACTCACATTGAACAACAAAAATCAACTATTGAACTGCAAAGGAGTGGGGTGGGCATTTATTTTTCAGAAGGAGTGGGGTGGTGTTTACCGCTTATGGTATTCTGGAGGCGGAATTTATTGAAATACATATTTTTAAAATTTTATATTACTACTCTTTAGATGTCAAGAGCAAAGACAAAGAGGAAAGAACTTTAGTTGCCGTTACTAAAAGAATGAAGGAACTACAGGATTACAATTTTACAAGGTGGAAAAAGATTGATGAGCGCCAAGAAAAGCGTATGGAAGAATACCACAGACAGACTAGTGAAGCTACTAATAAAGTTGTATCGCTACTAGAAAAACAAATGGACTCCCAAGCGAAGCAAATGGATAGTGATAGGCAATTCAAACAAGACTTGCTTGCCCTTCTTGGTAATTCATTGAAGGGTCCACAGGTTCAGCCAAATTATTCACAGCAACAACAGCATAACCCACAGCAACAACACCACCAAGTGTGGAAGCATCAGCAACTGGACTGGCAGCAGCAACAACAACATTGGCCATACCAAAGTCACCAATCACAGTAAAAAACCTTTTTAGGGACGACATCCAGTTGTGGCTTAAAATGTTTGTTTGTTTTTGTTTTTTTCTCACTACACATGTGTGTTGAAAAAAAAAAAAAAGAAAATTCAACACTACTGTAGCATATTACATACCACTAAAATTATACAGTATCTTGTTTTTCCCATATAAACCATGTGGATAACACAGTAGTTTGTTAAATCCCTTCTTTTGCTTAGCTCTCTCATATATTTTAGACAAATATATTTGTAGGTACTGCATGTCTATATATACTGTATACATTTTATTTCTTTTAATTCTTCTGTTTTTTGGATGAAGATAGTTGTAGGTATTGCATGCATATCCATTATATACATTTATTTTTTTTAAATTCTGACCATGTTATTGCCGTGTGGTGAGTGTATTGTTTCATATTCAGCTTGCAAAAGTATAAACCAAATAGACAATACAGTATAAAAAACATTAATTAGTTAAAACCATATTTTGCAGATGATTTTCCATCGAAGTAGTTGGAAGCACTTGGAAGCATGTCTATATTAATTATATACTTTAGATGTTTTTATTTTTAATTGTTTGTTATTGCAGTTACTTAAATTACACTTCCACTATCCTTACAGCCTTGAGAGTAGGTATTGTTTGCAAATCCCAAAAAGTGAAAACCATACTGTACATTTAATAGACTTCATGTAAAAGAACTATATTTGTTTCATACTGTTTGGTGCATTAGTCTGTCTTTCATATCAGGGTAAAATTTATGTTGTGCAATGTTACAAATTCCTTCCACATCAGGTAATGTACAGTATTTAAGCATAACAGCATTCATGGCAACTCATATTTACCAAAGATTTTATATATAACCAAAAGTGTTTATAAAAGAGGTGTTTTAATAAAATGTTTAAACAAGGAAGTAGCAATTTTTGTCTTAGTTCAAAGTGTATAAACCCTTTGTGACAACCAATGTTGAGTGCAGTGAGAGTGGCGAGGGAGAAGAATGTTTGCCATAGATCCTTGATTGTTTTTAAATTCACATACATTGTACAACTTGTCCACTCAAATTATTATATTATACATAAGTAAAACGTCGATTTTACGAATAGACCACGTTGCTGTACTGTCGGTTCGGGTTAGGCCTGGCCGCCGTCATCGTATCAGCGCTCATTGCAGGGGATAGCTAGGTCTAGGTATTGAAAATTGACACCCGATCTATTTTACGAAATTTTCAATTTACGAACACCCCTAAACGTAAAATGGACGTTTTATACTGTACCAATTTCACGACATGAACAACGCTCATCTGAATTGCGGAATTAATCGTATCGATAGTCAACAAATTCAAAGAACAGGCCAGCCTGTCATTCATGTGTCCCTCTGTTGTATACTACTGTACCAGTTGATAAGAAGACAGGCAAACCAGTTAATTCTCGAGAAATTTCATCTGGTTTCATGTTGAATATGTTGGAATTTTCTTTTATGTTAAACCATAAAAAAGTAAACTTACTTTGCTACCAGTTAATATTTTGTAAAGTATATTTGTAAAGTATTTATTTACAACATGGTAAAAATTGCTGAAACTAACCACATGAAATACCAGCAAAGGAAAATGGATTATTAACTAAATTAATATGCACTAAGTTCAGCTCATTTGCATAAACATGCTAAAACGTCCCTTCTATAAACAAGAGGTTACTGTAGTGAAAAATATTTAATTTTGAAATAAAGTGCTACTGGTCCATAATATGCTCGACAATAGCATTCCTTATTTTTTCAGCTCTAGGGGATTCAGTTGTTCTGTCTGAAACCTTGTTTTTTTTTCTTCTTGCCATCAACCTTTTCGTTCCATTTTTTCCTATATGGAACGCCATTTGTTTGACAAATGTTATGCAGTGTGCAGCATGCCTGCACAACATGCCGTAGATTTTGCAGTTGGTGCTCATTGCGTTTGAGAAGGATTCGACACCTTCCTTTGAGTCTTCCAAACGCTTGCTCCACTACAACCCTACACCCAGAAAGTTTTTGATTAAACTTGGTTTTTTCTCTTGGCAGAGAATTCCTCCCTGCAAAGGGTCTCATAAGGTTTGCTAACATAGGGTATGCCCCATCACCTAATATTAATGGTGGTATTTCCACACCTTTAATTATTTCTGTAGGACAAGGCTGAAATAGTCTGTCTTCTCTAAGAGCAAGACTGAACTGGGAAACTTGAAAAACCCTAGCGTCGTTTACGCTACCAGGCATCCCACAAAAAGTATCAATAAACATCCCCTCCGCATCCACTACACCTTGCAATATTATGGAGTGCACATCGTGCCTGTTAAAATAATCATTGGGTTCTTCCTCTGGTGCGATTATAGGTATGTGTGTTCCGTCAATTGCTACTACAGTTTGCGGAAAGCCATTTTTTAACTTGAATTTCTCAATATTTTTCTGAAATTAAATCAAAAAGCATTATATGTAAAAAGTGTTAAAATAACAACACACAACAGAGTTTATAAATAAGGTTTCCATTTACAGTTCAGTCTAGATGTTGCACAATTTAATTATTAAACAGCATCTTATTAGGAAAACACTATCAAAATAAAATATATATATAGTAGTTAAAATATGTTTACGCCGTTATCCAAGAAGCACGACACTTCTGTAAATATTTTTACAAGTGCCACAGCGATTATTAGATTATTTACGGTATTCTTGCTACAATGCTTACTGAGATATCTTGTCCTGTAGGAAACTGTATGAACTTTGGCATCAGTAATGCCTCGATGGCCTTGCAAACTTGGTGGTAGACAATACAAGCTGTAGATTTAGCACATCCGAATTGGTTACCAGTTTTCTTAAAAGACATTCCAGATGACAATCTGTACAGCGTCATTGCGACTCGCCACACTGTGCAGAATGTCAAACCATTGTTGCATTGTTTTTTCTCAATTGCAGGCTTGATTTCATTCACAAAGTATTTAAATGTATCTTTGTTCAACCTAAAAAATGAATTATTGAAATTGAGGTTTCAAAAATAACATAAACACACCTAATTCATTAACAGTTTTGTTTAATAGAAGAGAGGAAGTGTAGTGGAATGTTTTACAATATTTGGGTTTTTTTGTTTTTGTTTTTTGTTTTTTTGTTTTGTTTTGTTTTGTAGGGTCTGCTGAAGCTGAAGAAAAAAAAATTATAGAGCCGGGAATAATACAAAAGGTAGCCTCTAGGGTCCAGATGACAATCTGTACAGCGTCATTGCGACTCGCCACTCTGTGCAGAATGTCAAACCATTGTTGCATTGTTTTTTCTCAATTGCAGGCTTGATTTCATTCACAAAGTATTTAAATGTATCTTTGTTCAACCTAAAAAATGAATTATTGAAATTGAGGTTTCAAAAATAACATAAACACACCTAATTCATTAACAGTTTTGTTTAATAGAAGAGAGGAAGTGTAGTGGAATGTTTTACAATATTTGGGTTTTTTTGTTTTTGTTTTTTGTTTTGTTTTGTTTTTTTGTTTTGTTTTGTTTTGTAGGGTCTGCTGAAGCTGAAGAAAAAAAAATTATAGAGCCGGGAATAATACAAAAGGTAGCCTCTAGGGTGGATGAAATAACAAGTGGTAGTAGTAGTAGTAAGAGAAGGGAAACAGCCTAGGCCGTAGTCTAGGCTAAAGAGGTAGGAGGCTAAGAATCTGTATAGGAATTTTCCCGCTAGGCTTAGGCCAAGCCTAGGCCTAATCTAGGCCTTGAAAAAAGAGAGTAGGGGCCTAGCATTCAATTAACAATAGGCTTAGGCCTTACTACAACATAGACATATAGTGGTGCCGACGATGGGCCCAACCGGTGTATTTACTTGAAACCCGGTTTGAAATTACCTGAAATCTTCGATAAAATCGCTATCTGTGTATGATGGGACGACGTTCACCCACCAGTCACGGCTTCGTTTTTTTCGCCACAATCTTCGCCTTACGGTTTTACCGCGGAGGCCTAGATGAGAGAGATACGAAACTTCGGCCATATTTCCAGTCTGCTGTTCATATCGAAGGTACCTTGTTTTTCGAAATTCCCTGATCGTTTACAATGTCTGTTGACTATTTCTAACGAAATCTAGCAGAGTAATTATTAGAAGCATATTAGTGGTATGCATCTGACAGTCGGCGGAATCAAACATTTGCAATAATAAAAGTAAAATCGGAGTAAAGTACTTGGGCAACTTTTCAAACAGCAGGAGCGACATACACAAAAACAAACCTTCGCGCGATCGATCCCAGCAGGCATTCGACGTGCTTCCGGTGGTTTGCATGCAGCACTGCACATTATTAGCATAAATAGATCACGATGCAGTTTCTATATGAACGGTTTCCTCTAACGTGCTAAAGTTATCATGATGTATAGATCATGATAACTTTATCACGATAGCTTATGTGAACGTACCTAATCAAACATCTAAGATCATTTGGAATTTATTTAGATTAGAAGTAAAAATAGTAATATCAAATGAATACTCATGCAACCCAAATAAGGCAGAAAGGAAGTGGAACAACGTTAAACAAAAACCTTTAGAATTTGTCAAGTAAGATAAGTCTATATAATAATAATCTGCATTTATTTTAAGTTTAAACCTACTTTTACAATAAAATGTCTGCATAATTCTTCATTACCAAATTTACCGTATGCATTTAAATATAAATAGGATCTAACAATGTGTTAAAAATTGCAATATCAATATCTTACAAATGTATTATATTTCGCAATAGTGACAAATCATTTTATTGTTCACAGCTTTTAATATCAATTTTACTTTTAAGATCTCAATATCATTATTATTAAATCAACATGGGTCAACGTT
This sequence comes from Anneissia japonica, assembly GCF_011630105.1. Taxonomy (NCBI): domain Eukaryota; kingdom Metazoa; phylum Echinodermata; class Crinoidea; order Comatulida; family Comatulidae; genus Anneissia; species Anneissia japonica. Next base: position 92,141 of record NW_022745578.1, read on the forward strand.
CTTTTTTCCAAAGTATATTTTTCCACTATCGCATTTTATGATTTTAATAACAATAACTCGCAATATACTTGGTGTATAAGTACTATAAGTTTATTATAGTTAAGAGCTATTTTATATTCATATTACACCTCTATATAGTTTTCATAGATCTAGAAATTTCCAATGTAGCTATTTTAGCTTTATAATACCATATCTTATTTTGCAATATTTTGAATGTAAATCCCATTTAAATATTCAATTCAATTTCAATTCAATTTAACATTTATTTACTTCCTTTTTGAATCAGACAAATATATTACAATTGATTTAAAATAAATTGAAAATGCAGGAGAGGAAGAAGGCAAGAACCCGAGAAGATAAGAAAAACCAATCTTGTGGAGGGACAGCCTGAAATAAGAGGGGAAAAAATGAGATTAACAAAAGAGACAAAAAGACAAAACAGGACAGAAAGGGACAAAAAACAATACATTCAAAACAAGTCGAAGACAGACCGACAGACCGCGCGAAAGGTAGCAACCAAGTGGAGATGGAGGAGATTGAATAAATGTTAACAATTAGTAGTCAGAAGTTAAGAGTTTTTTGAATTGGTTAGTAAAAAT
>NW_022745578.1:93791-100955 GCF_011630105.1 Anneissia japonica
GTATACATAGAGATGTGAATGATGCCGAGAAATTGCTCATCAAACTCAACGGATGTTCTCCATTTTCAATGGAACCCTCCCTTCGTAATGTAGTTAATGGTATGGTTGCTGCTGAGGATGTCAATGTTCTTGAATATGAAAAGATATCAGAAAGTATCATCTCTCGAATGAAACAACAGTCAGTTTTCTTGCATATGTTTAAAAGAAAGGAAAGAGCCAGGACTTTAGCAGATGCAGGTGCTATTGTTGTTGCACCTGACAGATCTATAGATCCTGGACTCTTATTTCAAAGATGTCTCATTGTGTCCCAAACTGGAAGCCTGTCTTTGGAAGAAATGCTTGCATTTGAGCTGAGTCCCTTTCCCCCATCATTGTTTGAAGGAAAGAATTTGCTCCGGAAAGCAGATAAACCGCAATTACTTCATGCAATTGTTGATCAAGGACAAAAGAAAATGTCAGACATATTATTATGTAATAATGCCTTCCCAACAACTGATATGCACATTTTTTATGGAGGTTCATTGCTTCATCGACTGCCCTGGAAGAAGGGCGAATCATACCAAGCAATTATTACGTCTTATTGCAAGCTAGTTAGAAAGTATGCATTCACAATAGTAGTGTTTGATGGCTATGGAACAGCAACGACAAAAGATATTACCCACTTGAGGCGTGGAAAAGTTGACCACTTTGATGTCAAATTTGGAGAATCTACAGTATTTGACACAAGGAAAGAGAAATTTTTTAGTAATACTAACAACAAACAGAAATTTATCAACATGCTTGGAAAAGAGCTTCAGTCAGCAGGTGTAACAGTTGTCCATGCACTGGGAGATGCTGATGCCCTCATTGCAACTACTACTATTAATGCGGCCAAGGATAAATCAGTTACACTTATAGGAGAGGACACCGACCTTCTAATCCTCCTTTTGCATCACACCAGTCTAAGTTCCAATAGGGTAATTTTTAGATCTGACAAGGCATCAGCTAAAACAGCTATAGATATCATTCCATTAAAAAAAATCACTTGGATCTAACCTCTGTTCAAAGCTTCTGTTTTGTCATGCATTTACAGGATGTGACACTACATAAGCTTGTTGATGATGATAACGCTCTAAGCTCTTGTGCTATCTTCACTTCCAGTAGTCAGACAAAGAAGAAGATTGAAGAATATGGTCGAAAAGCGATGGTGGCTCTCTTTGGAGGAAATAGCAGTGACACATTATTAACCTCAAGGAAGAGAATTTTTAACAAGAAGGTTGCTGCTTCAAAATCATTTGTTGGGCCAGAGAGACTGCCACCTACTGATCGTGCAACCGATTTTCATAGTCAAAGGGTATATTTGCAGATTATGACGTGGTCTATGAATGATACAGATATGGTGTTATCAGAATGGGGATGGAAAGAGGGAGACAACCACCTAATTCCACAAATGACAACTGAGGATGCCGCACCACCTCATCTGCTCAAGATGATACATTGTAATTGTAAGACTGGATGTGGTACACCTCGATGTGGGTGCAGGCAATATGGTCTTCAATGTACAAGTACATGTGGATCATGCCAGCTGGAAGGGTGTGAAAATGGCTTAATTAACATCCAAGACGACGATGATGGTGGTGAAAGTGATGACGAATAGTGTATCCAACTAACATGGTGTTACAAGATAATAAGTAAAAGTCTCAACTTAAAATAGTATGTATTATACTTATCTTTTTTATATATATTAATGTAAACTATGTATAGGAGAGCGATACAATTCCCGTTTTAATGGCTGAATAAATATTTCTGACTTTTAATAAAGGGTAGTATACTATCATGATTGTAATGGTCAAGCATCATCATGTGATGGTAAAGTATCATTTCAAGGTCAGTTACTATCATTGTTGGTTACTACAAATTTATAGTCAAACACTATCCTTAAGACATTATTTATAGTATTTTATTCATTATTTGATTTCCTTAGTTACGCATAGTAACGGTTGCTATGGTAATACAGTATTTATAAACTAGCATTGTCAATATGAATGAATATGAACAAATAATGCATATGCCAACTTTGAATAAGATTGGTAGACATGAAGTCATTTTATTTTATTTTATTATTTATTTAATATAATTTATTTATTTGTTATTGTTACCATGACAACTACATTCCTGTTCCAATGGCAATATGTAGAATTGATTTAAGTGGATGTGTAAGTACATAATACATCAGATGTAACATTTCAAACATAATATAAATATTTTTTATTAATTATTTCAATTTTCCTTAGTTACGCATAGCAACGGTTGATATGGTAACACAATACTTGAAAACTAAGAACATCAATGGAATTCATTTTATTCATATGATAATTCCACAAAGTTTGCTTAAGATTGATGGATATTAAGATATTTTAATTAATTTATCTTAATTTCCACATAAGTTGACCCCAAATGACCCCTTCTGATGGTCAAATTTCACGGGACTTTTTTTCTGTGAGTAATCACATAAAGTAGAATCCAAAAATGTAGAGAAACCTTTGTACGCATTTACTTCTAGGTTCCACCCTATTTTCCATCCACTAATGGTGAAAAGTCAAAAATTTTGAGTCAAAATGTAAATTTTTTTTTGGTAGGCAAATTGAGATAGCCTCAAACACACACTGTTTCATTGAAAGTTTGAAGTTTTTCGGAAAAGTACTCGAAATATGGCGAAATGTCAACAATTTGAATTAAGTGCGCAACTTGGCGAGATAAGCACTTTTGTGCAAAAAGTGACAATGTTAGAAAGTGGAGTCAAAATGAATTTTTTTTTTTGTTAGGCAAATTGAGATGGCCTCAAACACACACTATTCCATTGAAAGTTTGAAGTTTTTCGGAAAAGTATAATATGTACATGATATAATTTTGTTATAAATAAGGATTAAACTATATTAAGGCAATTTGGGAAACCATAATTTATCTACCAGACAATACTATTATTATGTTATTGAACTTTATATTGTCTGTAATGTAATAATTTATTTTTGACCTTTAGTTTCTGTAAATTGCTCTTGGAATTAACAATTACTGCTACAGTAACAATTTTTTATTCATATCAAAATAGAAAGTTTAGTCCTGAGTCAACAACCTTGACATAAAAAAAATATTACTCAACACTTGATGACAAATAAACACCCTTCCTCCACCCCCTATTTTTTTTTAATAAAGTACATTTTCCTGGATAGAGCCTCATTGAGATCAGATCATTGTAATAAATGTAAACAACGTTATTGTTTGCTAATACAGTTGAATATCTATGATAGCTTTTGCATGCTTCGTCAAACTCAAATCTCTATACTGTAGAGTTTTTTTCTGTATCACACTATCCAAATTACTGAGTATGTCAGTCACTCTTGCTAGTATTCCTGAAGAAATAGTAGTATAAAATTAAATATAGAACTGTATAGAAAGAGTCAGGCCTGTGTTTTGATTTTGATTTTCACCTCTAGTTTACAATATTATCACCAAGTTTTACAAATACATAATTTCATTTTTTATTTTATTTCAATTCGCATTCAACAGCGGGTGTCCCGCCACTTACAGAATGGAAACAAAAAACATATACAAATAAACAGATATAAATAATTTAAATAGTCACAAAAGATAACAAAACTTACTCTAGTATAGGCCTATGTAAAATACATTTGATCTTCTTTTTATATACTTCTACACTATTATAAAATACATCTATGGAATTATCTTCTTTGCTAAGATTAATCTAAGTAATCTATTGATTAAACCATTTTTCGTAACATTGACTCTGGCAAAAGAAATTGTGAAAAAATCAGTAAAGGTATTACGGCACCTACGGGGTTTAACAGATATACCAAATAAAGATGTTAAGTAATTACCATAGATACCATTAACACATTTAAATAAAAATGTTAATTCCAGGAAATTACGTCAACTTTTAAGTGAAGGAAGATTAATAGAACTTTTTGGAACATTACATATCCTTGAAAAAAATTTAACGAAGCGGTTTTGAATAATGTCAATTTTAGAGGCTTGTGTTGAACTGATGCTGTTAAAAATAACTGTACAAGTTTCAACTTGCGGTGTAATTAAGGAATTAAACAACAAGTCTTATACCACCTCATCTTCCTTTATCTCTCTGTCCCTATAAATATTAAACAACTATCGCCTGTTAATATAATTATATGAATGTACACTTGGTTTTAACCAACTTTTCATCATGATCATAAACCAATATAGAACAACGTTTATTCCTGGTTTTTTTTTTAATGATTATAACCAGTTCCATCATGTATGCTTCTACAGTATATTCATTTCTTTCCTGTTAGTTATGATAACAGAATTGGATATACAGGAAAGTAATCAGGGTGGGATGGGGGTTCAGGCGATACCCTTTCCCCACCCCCACATAGAATAGGGTGTTCTACTAGAAAATTGATGTGTATAAAGTGCAACATTTACGTTACCTTTCAACATTATGATGTATTAAATTATACTTTAGTTTTTGGTAAAAACAAATCATGTGTGGCAGGGATTAGTGAGGTATTTATGAATTATGACCATCTTATCAGACTTTAGAGAGCTTCAGAATCAGGGCATATATCCTACATGTAGGACATATTCTCTGGGGAGGCAAAGCTGTTTGACAGGGGGGATAAGGATAACTTTAGCTCGCCTCGATCGAGCCGGGGGAGGGGTTAGTGAGGGGGGGGGGGCACCACCATTCGTAATAAAAATTTTTAAAATAGGGACTTCTGGATGGCTCGAATTGGCACTTATATAAAGTTATTTCTGTTGCAATTAGTTCTAGGTCAATCCACTGGACTACAGTGCAAAATTAATTGCTGGGTCGTTTGGTGAAGCATCCACCAAGAGCCGTAGGCCTGAGTTAGGACTAGTGTGGTGGGGTTGGTGGGGGGGAGCGGCTGTTGAAAACTAGTGATTTAGAGGGAATTCCCAAAAGCTCCTGACATTTTAAAATATATAAAGAACTGTATTTTGAATTAAAATAATGCAAATTCAAGATTAGGTATACTGATTCACATTTTGAGAAAATTCTTTGTAAGAAATGCTTTTTTTTAGCCCTTCCCTTTTTCCCTAACGACCTAGGCTAGTAATAAACACTAATGATAATCGTAACCTTTGTAACTATTTCAAAAGGAACCTACACAGTTTCAGCAGCTAGTTCTAAACTAATTATGTAAACTGGTGGCATGTAAAATTCAACAATTGGAATGAACACAGTTTTCAATAACTATTCCTCTAAAAATTAAAATATTATTGAGGGGTCTGCTTTCGGTTTTCCTTCAAAAATATTAATATTAATTTGAGTAATTATAAATCATTTATTTGATTATTTGACAAATTACTTGTTTTCAGATCTTGCAAATAGGAAGATAAGTTGATAAGGAAAAAATATTGAGGCATACAAAATGTACCTGGTTTAGGTTATGTTTAAAAGTTGGTCAAAAGATCATCAGTATGTATTTATATATTTTTTTTTAAAGAAATGAAGACATAGAGGAGGAGAAAGAAGAAAAAGAGGAGGAAGAAGAGACGGAGGAAGAAGCAGATGAGGAAGAGACAGAGGAAGAAGCAGATGAGGAAGAGACAGAGGAAGAAGCAGAGGAGGAAGAGACAGAGAAAGAAGCAGAGGAGGAAGAGAAAGAGGAATTGTAAGTTATATGGTAAAATATTATTTTAAATTACTGAGTTTTGTTGGTACAAGTTAAGTTAGATATTACTATTATATCTGAAGCCGGGTACTCACTGAGCCCGACAGTTGCCAGCTGACATGATTCTACAAAAAAAAGCGATGATGCACGAGCTACAGATCTTTTTTAATGGTGATCCATTCAGCATTCAGACTGACACCGATAACAAAGAGAGTCTCATCATCTAGCGCTGACAGAGAGCAGAGTTGGATTCGTCGTGTGATGGTCATAAGACTGTTATAAGAAGAGAAGTTGACGAGCAATAAATATAGAAGCATACATGATAGAACTGGTTATAACCATGTTGAAAAGTTTTTGGAGACATTAGGTCATTGGACATCATAAATTAGTAAAATACAGTAAGGGCAAATTCAATTTAATATATATTTATTAAAAATATAATTTAAGTTTTGAAATGTACAAGATGGAAAACTAGACACATAAAAAACATCAAATGATTAAAAATACACTTATATCATCATTAAGATAAATTATTAATTTTACAATTACAATATTAAACAAAAAACCCTCCATAATTAAATATATCACGATACCAATTATAAAGGTTTAAAGTTATTAATACTGCTGTAATTACGTAAATTATTCACTTTAAAAACCATAAGAAGCCTTTTTTATGGGCCCGGTCAAGGATCTCTTCGACATTTTTTAAAGTAGTTGACGTTACATTTATTGTACTTGGGCTTCAAATGATCTGACATTCATGTTCGTTCGTCTTGGTGATAAAATAACTCGATTCCATTTAACTATAAGAATGGAATTATATTTTGACTGTTACAGAGGCATCAAATACATTCACAAAGAGACTGAAAAATAAGGTTCTGGTCATAAATAATGTTTATTGAGTAAACTGAAATCAACTGCACAACGAACGCAGGTAAAATTAAAAGCGAACAATTGTTACGGTAATAATTCAGAAATCACAACGAGATGTTCTGAATAAGGCCATTATCAAATGGGAATGTGTGGTTGGGAAAATATTAAAGTTTACTTGGAATACAATCAACTTGAACGGATTGAAGCCTGATGACAAGAGAGAGAATGTGACGTGACCTCTGTCAGTCAAAACAAGATTGAGCCCTCAATCTTTTCATTTTGACTGCTACAGAGGCATTAAATAAATTCACAAAGAGACTGAAATTAAGGTTCTGGTGACAAATAATGTTTATTGAGTAATGTGAAATCAACTGCACAACGAACGCACAAAAAATTAAAAGCGAACAAGAAGTTACGGTATTAACTCAGAAATCACAATGAGATGCTCTAAATAAGGCCAAAGGCGGATCGCATGTAATAGTACGGCAGCTTAGGGCCATATTTGGACTTAATGTGGACGTTCCGGACAAAAGCACCAATTTTTTTTTACATGCTCCTTATGGTCATAGCATTCAATTTTTGGTAGGAACCACCTCATCCGAGGTCATTATGGCGGCCA
>NW_022745578.1:101235-105270 GCF_011630105.1 Anneissia japonica
ATGGGATGCTCTGAATAAGGCCAAAGGCGGGTCGCATGTAAAGTAAGACACGCTAGCAGCCCATACTAAGTGCAGGTTTTGCAGTTGATCCTTTACTCAAAGAGGGAGTAACCTAAGGCAAAGAAACATGCACTAACAGCATGCATAACACATGAAGGGAAATTGCATTTAACAGGTGGCACAGCATGCGCTGACCAGCAGTGCAATACATGGAAAAGAACCTTGTAATTTACATGCGGTACGGCAAGCGCTAACAACCAGTATGCTACCTAATCCAGGAAACCCACCCTGTATGACATGGTAAAGCATGCGCTGATATCCAGTACGCTACTTACTCGAAGAAGAACCCTGTACGTGACATGTTGTACAGCTTGCGCTGATATCCAATGTGATACCCAGAGGAATTCAATTATTAGTTATTAGTTAATATACATTAATAAAACTTATTTGTTTTGTTTTATAGTTCATTTTCCTACTCTAAGAAACCCTGTATATGACATGTGATACAGCATGCGCTGATATCCTGAGTAAAATGCAAAGAAACCATATACATTACTATCTATTTGTAATATTACATGTGGTACAGCATGCGCTGATATCCAGTATAATGCCTACTCTAAGAAAACCACTGCAGACCTAATAACATGCGGTACAGCATGCGCTGATATCAGGAGTAATTGTAAAGAAAACACACACCCTGTTAACTTGAGGTACAGCATGCGCTGATATCCACTGTAATTCCCAGAAGGATGTACTTATAATAGTTATACATTCATAATATTTATTGATAGTTCATTTCCAATGTGGACGGGACGTTGCTTGAGCTAAAAATGCCATAGAATAAATATTATATTCAAAGAAATACACAGCATGTACAGCATGCGCTGACACATGAGCAAATGAGTAACAGAAACAAATAATTGTGATGAAAAGAGCTCGGAGACGAGCCAAACTAGAGGATAGAACTTTAGCTATTCTTAAGGGTAAAATGACCTGGTCTGATGTACCGTTTGAAAGCGTGGCTCGACCATCTGCCAGAGAAATCTTTTATTTTAACCTCCTATTGCCATTGTAATTGTTTAACTCTTTTTATATATACTGTTGGAATTTGTTTGGCAATAGAAGTGAAATGAAATGAAATGAAACCATAATTTCGTTCTCGGCAGCACCTAGGCTATGTAGTTCGGTTGCCCTTCCTATCCTGAAAGAGTGTTCGTTGAAACTCCTGTGATCTAGATTGGCATAACGTGCGCACAATCTTAGTGTTTCAGACAGATGTGCCCTGTTTACTGGTGTACCAGTTGGAAATACAAAATATTGACATTCCACTTTGGGGCGAATTTTTCCGTATAGGTGTAGTGCTTTCACAGGGCACAGACAGCTTCCACGATTTTCCTTAAGTACATATTTTGGATGTGGACCTTTGCTATGTTTGAACGTGCGGAAAGTGATGACTACTTTATCCTTATAAAGTACTATGTCGTTGGACGTTAGCGCATGTTCAGGAATTTTCGTAGCAACAATTTCGCTGGCTCGTAGGCAGGCAAAATAGCATGTTAGAAATAGAGCTTTATAGAGAGTGAAATCATAACGCGAAGTGGTTGCGAATTGGAGGTTCTATATTAGTTGTGTATTGATTGGTAGCCGAGTGAAAGTGGCGGACTGCTGTAGTTTTAGTTTTGAGGCTCCTCTACACAGAATGGTAAATTTTTTCGAGACTGCCGGATCCTCCATCTAAGATATCTTGTGCATCAGGCCCGTAGCCAGGGGGGTTTTATGGTTCGGGCGAACCCCCCTTTTCTAGCGAACCCCCCTGTTTTCTAGCGAACCCCCTCGAATTTTTGAATGAGTCCCACCCGTTTTTAAATTGTAGCCTGCATTACAAGCCTACATTTCAGCTTCAGAAGTTCGGAGATTTAAATTAAAACGCAATTCCTTTACGATGGCACACATAAGGATGGCAAACATCGATAAAAACACGGCTGCCGTCTCAACTTTCACTGGCCTTTGGCTGAATGTTTGTAAGAAATGTATCAACCGGTAACGAATCCGGTCGCCGTCTACCTAGAGTAAATGATGCCACCAAACGAAGCTAAAGTTTTGCGACCTAATCCACCAAATGCAAATAAAGTTTTGCGACTTAATCACCTAAATGTGGATTGTGTGGTTAGTAAATTCCATAGCCATACTGTCCATCGCGCACACTAAACTATGTGCTGATGGAGCATTTTGGGGGAAATGGACTCTCCTTTTTTTTATCCCAAACAAAATATTATTAATAAATCAACATAGTCCATCTCAGTCATCATAGCCAGTCTCAAAATTAGGCTAGGAAGTTTGTTTTAAACAGCAGACACGCTACAGAACAGAGTGCGTCAAAACGAGTGTTTGTTAATGTTTAGTGATAAAGAATCATGAAACGTTGTAGAATAACTGACTTTTTTTCGTCCGCTGTTGCAAAGAAGAAGACGACAGATAGTCCTGGTGGGTTATTGATTTTAAAATCAATTAGACTAGCCTAGATGTTGACTAGCTAGGTTCGCTCCTTGTTCATTTAGATACAGAATTATACCCCGACGACAACAAAGTGTAGGCCTAGGCCTAAGTACAGTAGGACGTACTACAGGTAGGCCTACTAGACCTAGGCTTTTGTTGTAAAAGTTGAAGTGCCTGTACAGGATGCGCCATAGGCCTATATTTAAAAAAATACATTTTGTTAATTATTATTGGTTGGCCTGGGATGGACCTAGGCAGGCAGGCCAGCTTTACCGTCGGAAGTCCTGGAATTCGACGATGACGTCCGTGCACGTTTGATTTATTAGAATGAAAATGGACGCGCTAAATTTCGGGTTTTTTTTTTGTTTTTTTTTTTTATGAAAGAAAGAATTTATCGAACATTTATCTACATAAAAACAAGAATAATATTGTAGAAATTGTATTTCTAAAGATGTATGTAATTCATATTTTATTTTGTAGACAATAAATATTCAGTAATATATACTAAAAACGATTATTAATTCTTAAATGTGCATCTCAGCTATTATTAATCAGTAGGCTATACGTATAATACGTATCTTCAATCAAAATGCCAAACGAAAATGAGTGATTTTAATTAGCTTGCAATGTGAATTTTACATTTTAAAATGTTTTAAATGAATCTGATTATTAATTATTTTAAATTGTTAGAAAACTTTTCAAATTTTAGTCACTGTTCTCCTTCTGGTGTATTTTAATGTTTTTACAATGTTTTCTTGATGTTTCATGTTCTTTGCCAGTGGAAAAAGAATTTCCATTTTACCTGTGTTTTAATGGACAAATAAAGTTTGATTTGATTTGATTTGATTTGATGTATTATTTTATAAAGTCTTAAAATAATAATTTCGAATTATGCTATATTTTGGGCTCTGACTTAATTTAACGATGGCCCTATCAGTAGTAATGGCAGTATTTGTGCTTTTTTAGCCATGTAGTAAAATAGTACTATTATTATGAGAGTCAAGAAGAAGTAGTAGAAGAAGAAGAAGAAGAGGAGGAGGAAAAAGAAGAATAGCTTTTTTGTTTTATAATAATAAACGTGTTGAGTATATTGATATTGATTATGCGATGAGCTTTTTTTTTTTATATCTTTCGGTGTGACTTAAACATGCCAATTCTCAAAAAATAATTTCTAATTTTATTATATTACCACCTTTTCATTACATAGATCTTTTTCAAAACAGGCCAAACTGCTTTTATAACATTATTATACCCATTAAACACAAATACAGCTCTGGATTCGGGGGCTTCGCCCCCGACCCCACCGTGGCCCCAGGCACCTGAACCCCACCAGGGGTGGCGACAGCGGGAGGGGGGGGGACTCTAATATCGATTTAATAAGCCTTTGAAACCCCTGAATTGTCAAAATTTTCGGGGCTTCTCCCCAGGACCACTTTTGGAACCTATTAATTTCCCCCACTTTGCTTTCGTGGGGGAAATCTGGCCCCTCGTCGGGGCACCGCCCCCCCCCCGGGCAAATCCTGGTGCCACCTCTGGACC
>NW_022745578.1:105291-107966 GCF_011630105.1 Anneissia japonica
CCCCGGGCAAATCCTGGTGCCACCTCTGGACCCCACGCCCAGAGAACCCCCCCTTGAAATGACCTGGCTACGGGCCTGTGCATGAATGAAATTGCACTAAGGTAGGCTTTAACGGTAGAGACTGCAAGTCCAGATTTTATCAAATAGCACACGTAAAGGGTTAAGGCTTGTTGGGTTGATGGCACATGTAGCGGTAGGTTATGTCGTCGTAGAAAGTGACGAAAATGTGTCCACTGCTTAATGTAAGACTTAGCAGTGTGTTTTGCTAACGATCCCCAGGTAAGTGTCTGTTCAAAGGAGCAAAGTTCTCTGGTAGCAGGTGTGTCGGAATTTGTAGAGGATGCGGCTGCATGTTGCTCTCTTTTAGTAGCTTTCCTGTTACCTGAAACCGAGACAGTACATCACACAAAATGTTCTTTTTTCCTGGTATATATCTGGGCGTGAGGTTTATATTGTTAACAAGCGCTATGGGGCGAACGATATGCATAACACTGTCATTGCTTGAGGTTTTCTTATTTAGAATATAAACGTTATCACTGTGAAAACTTATGACTTATCACTGTGAAAAACAACATGAGCGTTTGCTAACTGTTTTGCAAATATTGAGAGCATGATAAATATAGGATACAACTCAAGAATCATGATGTCAAAGGATTTCCATAAAGATGGCCAGGTACCTTGTATCCATTGATTATTGAAGGTTGCCCCATAACCGGACTTAGAAGCGTCGGAGTAGAACTGTAAACAATCCGAGTCTAATTTATTGGGCATTTTTATGAGGGTTGTTGTATTGGAACAAAAAATTAAGCCAGGTCTTAAGGTCGTCTTTTGTACCCTGTGTGAGTTTTACACGACTAAATGGGGATGTCTTTCCTGCAGTGAGGCGGTATAACCTACACAAAAAGGCACGACCATGTTTAATAACACAGGTCGCAAATTGTAACTTCCCAATTAATGACTACAAATCGTTAAGTGTTATTTCATCTACAGAAAGAAGTTTCTTAATCTGAAATGTGTAGCGTTTTAACTTATCTAGGGGAAGCCGTGATTCCATCTTACATGTGTCAAGCTCTACCCCAAGAAATGTAAGCTTTGTAGTTGGTGCCACTCTTAACTATAAGAATGGAATTATATTTGTTGAAATTTTCATGGTTTATTATTTATAACATCGTATTGTCAAATGACTAACATTGAGCCTTTGTCAGGGAAGGTTGGGATTTCAGCTTAAAATCACATCAAATTTTTTAAATGTACACCAACAAAATATTACATAAAAGTCACTGATTATATAGTACACACAAACTTTTGGAATAATTAATATTCTCAAATAAATGACTTATTATCAGACAGCATCAGACCAGGATTACCCATACAATGTGTTTTGAATTAATACAAAGAAGTCACTACCCCAGGAGCTAACGAGCACAAAAGATGGATTAATAACTGCTTAATGTTAGCCTAAACTATTCAGGTTCTTTAGAGTACTTCTGATGTCAAAAAACTGTTAGTGTTTAGTGTTGGTTTAATAATATTTTGATGCTTATTAGTAATTGAGAAAGTAGTGAGCAAGGGAAAGAGCAGGAGGGAGAGGAGGAGGAACAGGAGGGAGAGGAGCTTTACCTGTAAGTATAATAATCATTCAACCTTAATGGTGAATTATATGGTGTAATATTTCCCTTTTCACTTAGTTTTTTTATTGTGCAACACTAACATCAAAAAGCCTACAATTCAGGTTCTTTACAGTACTTTAACGTAATGATGTCCAAAACAATTATCAGTGTCTAGTTTTGGTGTAATAATGTTCTGATGCTTATTAGTAATGGAAAAAGTAGTGAGCAAGGAGAAAAGGAGGAAGAAGAGTTTTTTTTTAATAATAATCATTCAAATTTAATGGTAGATTTTAGGGTGTAATTTTTCCCTTCTCACTCAGTTTGTCTGTACAACACCAACATCACCTTTAATTTAAGCCTACCGACACCAGAGAGAGAAACCATGGCTGAAAGGCTACTGTTACTGTTCCTTCTTGTACTGTGCAATATTTGCCATTTTCTGCCTTACTGTGTTATTTCACCTACAACCATCTGCAGCTACCCAGTTAATATCACTTACTACAACGTTTTTTTGCAATATTTCAACTACTAAGTGGTCTAAAAGTACGTTAAAATTGGATCTTACACTAGCCCCATATCAGGTGCAACCAAGCAGAACTTACCAGTTTCAGACAGGGCTGGAAGCCGTTGCATGCTATAGTAGGGATCAAGACAACACCGATGGATTGGGCCTAGGTATGTTAGGCCTAGACTTGCTTTTTTACGCAAAGTCACCGTTTATAATTCGCAATACTCTTGTAGCAGCAAAGAAATCACATAGCACGAGAGGTAAGCCGCTTTTGTACAACCCTCACTATGCAACCACGGCCACATTCCAACCATCGGTTACCAAATATGGCGATGTCGAACTCAACCCAGGTCCCGGTCCAGCTAACCCCCCAGTCAGTCACAATAGATATACACCCGTTAGTTAGGGGGTCGTGACAAAGTGCGAGCCAATGCGCGAGCCATGCGAACCAGCGAGCCATGCGAGCCAGCGAGCCATGCGAGCCAGCGAGCCATGCGAGCCATACATTTAAATCCTTTTTTTTTCTACCGGGGAGCTTTGCCTGTGTAGTCCAGTCA
>NW_022745578.1:108045-109603 GCF_011630105.1 Anneissia japonica
CATTGATAGATGTTGTTAAAATACAGATATACAGATACATACATGCAGATATATTTATATATATGTACTGTATTTATTTATATATCTATATATATATATATATATTTTATATATACTGTATATATTTATATATTTATTTATATATTTTTATATTTGTATATTTATATATATATATATATATTTATATATTTATTCGTATATTCATTTATATATAGGCCTATGTATATATTTATTAAATATTTATATATTTATTTATATATTTATTTTATATACTTATTTGTGTATATATATTTATATATTTATTTATTTATATATATACTGTATTATTGTTTTATATTATATACTGTAAATATTTATATATTTATTTATATATTTGTTTGTATATATTTTTTATATTTATTTATATATTTATTTGTATGTATTTATATATATTTATATGTTTATATATTTATTTATATAATTATTTAAATTTATTTATATATTGTTTGTATATTTATATATATATTAATATGTTCATATATTTATTTATATATTTATATATATATATATATATTCATTTGTATATTTATATATATAAATATATATATACATATCTATCTATTTATATATATGTACTGTATTTATATATCTATTTATATATATATATTATTTTATATATACTGCATATATTTATATATTTATTTATATATTTTTATATTTATTTGTATATTTTTATATATATTTATTTGTATATTCATTTATATATAGGCCTATGTATACATTTATTATATATTTATTTATATACTTATTTTTATATACTTTTTTGCATAAATATATTTATATATTTATTTATATATATACCGTATTATTGTTTTATATTATTTACTGTAATTATTTATATATTTATTTATATATTTGTTTGTATATTTTTGTATATTTATATATTTATTTGTATGTATTTATATATATTTATATATATTTATATGTTTATATAATTATTTATATAATTATTTAATTTTTTTAATATATTGTTTGTATATTTATTTTTACATTTATTTATATATGTATATTTATATAATTATTAATATGTTCATTTATTTATTTATATATTTATATATATATATATATTCATTTGTATATATATATATATATATATATATATATATTTATACATGATTTTTATGTCAAGCGTTGACAAAGACTACTACAGAAGTAGCCGAAATATTCGCCCAATAAATTTTAGTGTTTCTACGTATTTGAGTTTCTTTACTGTTACGTTATATTATATTCTATATATATATATTTATATATATATATATATAAGTATTATTATATCTATTAATATATTTATTTGTATATATACTTATATGTTTATATATTTATTTATGTATACTGTATTATTATAATATATATATATATATACTGTAATTATTCATATATTCATTTATATATTTATTTATATATTTATTTGTATATATATTTATATATATTTATACATATATATATATATATTTATTTATATATACCGTATTATTATATTATATATATATACTGTAATTATTATTATATTCAGTTTTAT
>NW_022745578.1:110381-115929 GCF_011630105.1 Anneissia japonica
TCTTTATTTCACATGTTGACCACATCGTTAACTGTCTCTTATACACATCTAGATGTGTATAAGAGACAGATTCTAGACCTTGTACTGTGCAATAATAATAATATTATCTCTGATACTACTGCAGGCCAGAATATCTTTAATTCCGATCATAACTCTATTTCAATCTCACTTCAATTTGTATATATAAATTTAATTAATAATAACAAATCTAGATACCTTTATAATTATAGATGAGCCAATTTTGGTGATTTGAATAACACATTTGAAAAAATTCTGTGGCATATTCTTGATTTCACATCTGATATTAATGAACGTGTTGGAATGTTTTATGACCTGTCTCTTATACACATCTAGATGTGTATAAGATATCTGTATGTATGTATCTGTATATCTGTATTTTAACAACATTTATCAGAGCTGCAAGTCCAAAAGTATATGTACTGCGCATGACTGGACTACTCAGGCAAAGCTCCCTGGTGTGTTATTCATTTGTATCTACTAGGCCAAAGAATAGGCCCTAATAGACTAGGCCTACGTGTTTGCAAAATGGGATAACCTGAAAAAAAAAAATTAAATGTATGGCTCGCATGGCTCGCTGACTCGCATGACTCGCACGACTCGCACATTGGCTCCCATGACTCGCTGGCTCGCACTTTGGCACTACTCTTAGCTAGGCATCCACCTCAACAACTTAATGTCTATTATCAAAATGTTCGTAGCCTGAAAAATAAATTTTTAAACTCTTCACTCCGACATGACCGCACATATGTTAAACAGAACATACGATATAGCTGCCTTTACTGAGACCTGGCTGAAGGAATTCGTTACCGATTTCGAACTAGAAATACCAAACTTTAATCTATATAGACGTGACAGACCAGGAAATCGCAGAGGAGGGGGAGTTGCGATCTATATATCGAATAAATTAAAAAGTCGCAAAATCGAAGACCTCAAAGATGATAGCAACTCATCTGGGTAGAAATCACTGTATCCAGGAATCAACGGATCATAGCTGCTATTTATTACAGACCCCCAAATTCTGGCAGAGAATCCAATAATAATTTGATTACCGCAGCCATTGAACGTTATCCGGATCATAACCTGCTGGTTATAGGAGACTTTAACCTACCAGATATTACTTGGGACGACAATGGTACTTATTCAGTACCTGCAAACTCCTTCTCAGAACTTTTTATGGATTCTATAATACATGGTCACAATATCTCTCAGTGCAATAAATTTGCAACATGTAACAGTAAAATTCTAGACCTTGTACTGTGCAATAATAATAATATTATCCCTGATATTACTGCAGGCCAGAATATTATCTTTAATTCTGATCATAACTCTATTTCAATCTCACTTCAATTTGTAAACATAAATTTAATTAATAATAACAAATCTAGATACCTTTATAATTATACACGAGCTAATTTTGGTGATTTGAATAACACATTTGAAAAAATTCCGTGGCATATTCTTGATTTCAGATCAGATATTAATGAACGTGTTGGAATGTTTTATGACCTTGTTGATGCGGCTGTTAGGAACCTTTTCCCCACCATTAAAATTCGTAAAGGAAGTCCTAAATGGTTTGATGCCGAGCTTGTGAAATCCTTAAAGTCTAAAGAACATTATCATCGTGTTTGGAAACAATTTTCGTCGATCATTTCTCGTCAAAATTTTTGTGTGGACCGTACTAATTTCAAAAAATTATTAAACCTCAAGTATAAGGCTTACCTTAATTGTATTTCTTCTGACCTTGTCACAAATCCTAAGCGATTTTGGACTTGGATAAAGTGCAAATGAAAAACTACGCCAAATGCGATAACTATATCTGATGGGGATAATGTCGCTGACAGCCCGCAGACAAAAGCCACATTATTTAATAACTTTTTTGTTTCAGCTTTCTCGGACTTCAGGGACTCCGCTATTGCGGAGCACCTGGATCTGCCTGGGCTCAATGTTGATGTCATCAATACCGTCATTTTTCAACAACATGACGTTGAATATCTTCTGAGGTCAATCAGCGTGGATAAGGCAGCTGGAAATGACCCTATTAGCAATCGTATTCTTAAATTTTGTTCTTCCACTTTATCCTTACCCATTACCAATATTTTTAAACTTTCCATTACATCTAGCACTTTTCCCGACCTACGGAAGACCGCAAATGTCGTCGCAATACATAAAAACGGCTCAAAATTAATAGTCCAAAATTATAGACCTATCTCCCTACTCCTAACCATCTCTAAAATTCTTGAAAGGCTTATTAACGCTCAACTTTTATCCCATGTTTCACCTATTATCTCTCAGGAACAACATGGCTTCATGCCCAGTAGATCTTGTGATACAAATCTTGCTACACTTCTGTCTACCGTATATGAAGCCATTGAAACTAAAAATCAATGTGACATAATTTACACTGATTTCAGTAAAGCGTTTGATAATAATAACTTATGGGACAGTTTATCAAACTGCATCAATTTGGCATTAGCGGTAACTTACTTTCCTGGTTTAAAAGTTACTTGAGCGATAGGTTCCAGAGAGTAGTATTTGAAGGTGCTACTTCAAACCCTCTCCCAGTCTTCTCATGAGTTCCTCAAGGCTCCATTTTAACCCCCCTTCTGTTCAACATCTTTGTTAATGAAATACCTAATATTTTCCAAAATTCCAGCTGTCTTATGTTCGCTGATGACCTCAAGATATATAAAATCATTACCACCATTGAGAACTCCATTGCGCTCCAGGCGGATCTGGAAAGACACGGAAAGTGGGTTTCCGACAGGAAAATGTCCCTGAAGTCCGATAATTGCAAAGTCCTGTCTTGCTCTCTTAAGAATACACCTATTACTTTTGCTTACTCTGTTCAAGGTGAGGTCCTTAAAAGTGTAAATTCCTATCGTGACCTCGGCATTCTTATTGATCGTAAACTGACATTTATTTAACATGTTGACATTGTTAAAAAGGCCAATCGATTGCTTGGGCTAATGTGGCGCAATTGCATTCAGTTCTCACAACACACAAAACGTGCACTTTACTTATCTCTCATCCAACCATCACTCGATTTTTGTTCAGTTATATATAACTCTCTCTCTCTGCTTCAAGAATAGATCGAATCCATAGAAAATTCTTGCGCTTCATCGGCCCAGCAACCAATTGGCCTCCTATCATTTCTCCGACGTCTAGGAGAGCAAGACAGGATATATATTTTTTGTACAAATGTATTAACTCTAAGTTTAAATGTAATCTTGTATCTATGTTTCATTTTAATGTACCTGCTCCTAATCTTCGTTATAAGCCTTTTCTTCATGTTAAATAATCTCGTGTAAATGTTTGTAAAAAAGGTATTTTCAGTAGAATTTCGTCAGCTTATAACGCTTGTCTTTTAAAGAATAATTTTTTGGATATTTTTAACTGTAATTACTCGCAATTTAAAAGTATTATTAATGAACTCGTTTTTTAATTTATATTGTATATATTTATTCTCTGTTTACTGAAAATTTTATTTCAACATATTATTGGTGTTTTACACTGTTGGTTGAGAATAAAGAATAAAGAATCAAAATGATACATTTAGTCCAAAATTGGCTTTGGTTGATTTTTCTGTCATGGTGAAATGCCTTTTGGAAATTGGAGTAGTTTTCCTATTTTTTTAAGTCTCAGCAGAGGTACTAGGCCACCATACATTATTTTTGTTGATCTTGTGTTTGTACATTGGGCAAGTACGTAAAATACCCCAAATTTCAATGAAGAAAACGGTGCACCAAAGCTAAATTAAACTTGACCCAAATGCGGATTACAACTGTGTCAATAATCGGCGAAAGTCTCTTAGTGTTGCTCTGACTGTTTGTTTGGCTACAAAACCAGTTGCTACGGTTTGATACCAAATATCTGTGAAAAATGTTTTTAAAAGTGGGCATAAACATAGAATAAAAGTTAAAGGTTCTTGCATGCCAATAGAAAACATAGTTTTAACCATAAGTTTGCTTTAGGCCCTTATTCTAACCTAATAATTGGATGTGAACTTCCCCTTGTCTCATTTTTGGTAGATATATATGAAGTTAACTGGAAAAGAAAATAAAAGCTGAAATATAATTATTTCAACTCTATTTGTTTTTTACATGTTTGATGTATTTTACATTCATAGACATTTTAACTCTGAATATTTTTTTTTTATCTTCTTTAAGAAAAGTAAAAAAGCACACAAGAAATCGGTATGCAAACATTACATTTGCTTTCTTTATCTTGTAGGATATTTAACTGAACTTGACTTTATTCAGTATATAACAATATCACTACAAAAACAGCAAATATAGCAATGACTTAAAAGTTAAAATATACCTTAAAATATTGAACAATATTAAAATTAAACGCGACGTTGAAAACCATAAGTGGTATACTAGGATAGCCCATGAATTTTGTATAAAAACTTATTTCCAATAGGGGTCCTTGAGAAACAACTAAATGAAATAAATTTAAAAGACCGCATTGTATAAAATAGTTAAAAATGCATCTTTGAGGTATTATTTCAATTATAAATCAGCTAAGATTGTATTGATCTTGATGATATTCTTGAAATGATTCAGCAGATGCTTCAGCTAACCAGCAACTGTATTATTGAGTGGATGCTTCAGATAACGAACAACTGCTTCAGATAACCAACAACTGCATTATTCAATGGATACTTCAGATAAACAACAACTGCATTATTCAATGGATACTTCACATAAACAACAACTGCATTATTCAATGGATACTTCAGATAACCAACAACTGCATTATTCAATGGATGCTGCAGATAACCAACCACTTCATTATTTAATGGATGCTTCAGCTAACCAACAAATGTATTATTCAATGGATGCTCTAGATAACCAAAAATTGCATTATTTAAGGGATACTTCAGATAACCAACAACTGTATTATTCAAATAAATTGATCAGTTATTACATCAAAAGAATACTGCAACAATCATATATTTATTATTCATATTTTATTATCTACATAATAACACATTATTTATATTCAGTTTCTATACAGGTTTCAGTTCATCACCATGTCTAAATTATGTATGTATAAACTGCAAGTGATTGTCCAACAGTGACACAAGGTAAGTACTACACCACCTTGCAGCACATGCAACATCAAACAGGTTGTGTACTAACCATCAACTGCATTATTCATTGGGTGTTTCAGCAAAAAAAATGTATTATTTAATGGGTACATAACCAACCAACCAACTACATACTTTTCAATGAATGTTACAACTAACCAAGAACTTCATAATTCAATGGAAGTTTTAGCTAAACATCAACTGTATTATTTAATGAAATCTTCAGCCAACCAACAAACCAACAACTGGATTATGCACTCTATATTTTTAGCTAATAATTCAGAAACTGAATTTAACAGTTGATCTATTAACTACTGAACTTCTGAATTAATTTACTGCATTCATCAAATAATAAATTGAGCAGTTAATACTTCAACAGAATACAGTAACAATTATATATTTTCTAAACAATTATGACACATTATTTATATTCAG
>NW_022745578.1:116178-118909 GCF_011630105.1 Anneissia japonica
AAACCAGTGACACACTAGGTAAGTATACTGCTTTACTACCGTCACCTTCACTTGGTAACATCAAAACCACCCACATGATACATCAAACAAGTACTGTACTAACCATCAAATACATTATGCAATGGATAATTCAGATAGCTAACAACTACATTATTCAGCGGATACTTCAGGTAACCAACAACTGCATTATATAATGGATGTATCAGGTAAGTGCATTAATCAACAGTTGCATTAATTAATGATTGCATAAAACTCCATACTGATAGTATCAAAAACAGCCTAAACCAACAATTACATTAGTTGAAGATTTTCATAAAACTCCTTACTGAATTCTTAAAAAAACAGCCAAAACCAACAATTACATTAATTAATGACTGCATAAAACTGCTTACTGCATTAATTAAAACAGCCTAAAAAACTATTGCATTAAATCATGCAAAAACTACATATTTTAACATATGTATTAATCAAAATCAAGCTAAACCAAGAACTACATTAACTAATGATTGCATAAAAGTCCTTACTTTTATTCAACAAAAATATCCAATACCAACAATTATATTAAATAATGATTACGGATCGCCGGAACCATTTTTCTTGCCTACAGTACGGAATACTAATTATCGATTTCTGTTGATGTCTACGCTAAATTCAATGTACTTTACATGTAAGAAATTAATGTATGCTGGCTTCATAAAAAGGAAATGATTTAATTACTAGTTATTGTGATGAAATATTGAACGAGAATTTACCCAACTAACCCGTAACTTAACCCTAACGTTCCATAGCTTTTCCCCGAATTTAATAAAAGTACTACCAGAACCTGATGTCTAAACTAACACAAATTTACTTTTTTATGTCCATAAATGAATAGAGTTTCGCATCTTTAAAAGAAAAAAGTATATTTTGAGGTAATTGGTTGAAATTTTGTGATTAAAAATTTCATTTTAGGTGTAATAAATTACAACGGTCCCTAAAAAGACACTCCCCTAGCCCTCTGCTGCTCCATCCACGTGTACATGGCCGCGTCTACTTTATCGAAGATTGGTGTTTTCAAATACCAAGATTTTCTTGCTTTAGCAGGGTTTTCGTTTGTTGAAATGTGTCTTTGTATTTTCTCTCTGTTTTTCCATATGGTCGCTACCGTAGACTTCGAATGTCATAAACGTTTTCCAATCGCTGAATTGGACTCGTGGTTCTCATAGCCTTTTATTACGCTCAGTTTCGTATCAATGGAAATACACTGTCTCGGCCTTTTCGAGGCATAAGCCATTGTTGAAATGTACATTACATTTCATTTAATTATCTTTCAATCAATTAATTAAAGAATCAGGTCTATGCTCCTCCGATGCTCCCTCCCTACCAATGAAAGGTGTCATTTAAAATAATACGTACAAATGATTCATTTAAATTGCATATATTTTCTGTCATTTCTTATCTAAACCCTATTCATTGTTTACAAAGTTCATAAGCGTAAACCAATTCATTCCTAGACGTGCGTCCTGTAAAGTTTGTCAACCACAGCTATGCGCTCCTTTGATGTTAACCGACTGTTGCTGTTAACGATGACAGCGGTCTAATGTCGTCTCTGTAAGAAGTCTAAATTTAGATCGGCATGTCGCTGGAAAGAGACCAGTGACTTGTGCTCCTATAATAATTTATCTTATTGGCAATGAATTTACAACGTCTTATTATCGCCGTTAGTGTTTTTATAAACGATGCTTTAAATGATAAAATAAAGACTCGTAAAACACAATTGATGTTCAATTGCTTTAATACACTTGAAGTTTCTTGTTATGCAATAGAATAAATGAACAAAAGCACTCAAAATTCACATGGATAATAGCTTTAAAAAGTTACCTAAAATCATTTTACGATCGCATGATGACGTCATCTGCCAAACACCGTTCGTAAAATAGAAGGTTCGTAATTTAGAAGTTCGTAGTTGGGAAGGTCGACTGCAGTCGACCTTCTCAATTACGTACCCTTTGGTCTAGAAGGCGTTCGTAATTGAGAAGTATGAAAAAATAGCGCCCTCTAGATAGATTTTTTAACCATGTGTGTGCGCTTAACGATCGTCACGGCCTATTGGTATGGTCTATGACTGGTCTAAGTTTACACAGAATATTTACAATGTGCAGGACAAATTTTAAACTATTATATATTATTACTGTATAGACGAACCTCTCTGCATTGTGCTATTATTTACCCATAGCCTCCGTGCCCACAGACGATGCAAGATCATTCGTTTAACCATGTGCTTGTTGCGCAGATGGATTTATGCTTTGCGCTGATATGCTATGCAGGCTCCAGGGTTTTAGCATTGTGAACCAGCCGCCGCACTGCTGCCAGCCTTTGATCGCGAGTCGGCAATACACGAACGAACGTATAAGACGTGATTCTTTTCTGTGCTGCATATAACTGATGAAACACTTTCAGAAGCGCCATGAGCGTCATATTTGGCGGATACCGGAGCTATATAAATGTTCTATTCTATTCTATTCAAACAGATAAATTACAAACGCATAAGATGGGTATTATTTAAACAAATAAAACAACAAACACATTAGACGGACATGAACGAATTTATGAACGATATGACGGACAAGATTAAAAAAGAATAAAATAACGAAAACATGAGACGGACATGATTCAAACAATAAAACAAAGTCAACATAAGACTGACATTTCTCAAAACAAATAACAAACGTATCGGACGGACATACACAAA
>NW_022745578.1:119225-127366 GCF_011630105.1 Anneissia japonica
CCAGTTGGAACTGGAACCAGTTGGGTGTTGTGTTTTTGGATAATCCAACTGGTCCCAGTTCCAACTGGTACCAATTCCAATTGGTTTTAAATTCCAGTTGGAACTGGAACCAGTTGCGGGTTGTGTTTTTGGACAATTCAACTGGTCCCAGTTCCAACTGGTCCCAAATTCCAGTTGGACCAGTTGGAACTGGAACCAGTTGGGTGTTGTGTTTTTGGACAATCCAACTGGTCCCAGTTGGACCAGTTGGAACTGGAACCAGTTGGGTGTTGTGTTTTTGGACAATCCAACTTGTCCCAGTTCCAACTGGCCCCAATTCCAACTGGTTTTAAATTCCATTTGGAACTGGAACCAGTTGAGTGTTGTGTTTTTGGACAATTCAACTGGTCTTCAACTGGTGTCAGTTCCAACTAGTCCCAATTCCAACTGGTCTTCAATTGATCTAAGTTCTAAATGGTTTTCAATTGGTCCAAGTTCCAACTGGTCTTCAAGTGGTGCCAGATCCTTTTTTTGTAAAATAACAATGGCTTTAATCAACTCCTGTAGACTTACAAAAAACACTGAGTTTAAGATATACAAACCATAATTTCTTTAATTAAAAACTGGTTTAAGTCTTCTGCTACACATACTGTACCTCAAATTCAAGCTTATTCTAGAGTCCTTCGCTTTACAGTCCTGTATAAATCAGCATTTTTGTCCGCAATATAGGCCTATTATATTAAAGCATCACTAGAGTTTATTACTGTATATAAAACAATAATCACAAGAACCTTGTGTGTTAGCATTGCATTAACCAGCATTCTTTGTATATTGAAGCAGCTGCCACAATGATGCTTTTTCATGTCCGATGGTAGCAAGCTAAATTAAAATTCTTGCTAAAAGATCAGATAGTATGAATTCTGCAGTTGAACAAAGCAAGCTTGAAATATTGAATCACGTTGTCTTGTACTAACTTTTTTCGGAGTTTTACACTTGCTGAAAGATATAACAATAACAAAATCTGAAATAAGAATAATTAACTTATATATAGAGCACATATTACATGGAAACCTCTATGCGCTTTTAAACACGAAAAAAACATGCCAAGAATGTAAAACAGAGCATATGCATTTCATTGTGCTGGGAATTTTAAAACCCTTTTTTGAAAAAATAAAAATGAATGAAAAATCAGACTATACAGGTCAATTATAAGAAATTAAGGGGCAGGGGAAAATGACCTTTTGTCAATTTAAATACCTATGCTCATTTTTTTATTTTTAAAATAATCTTAATTAAGGTGATATATGTCTAGGAAAACGAATTAAATTGTATTAAATGTACCTTAATAAATAAAATTTTAAATGTGTTATATCCCTTCGAAATTAATGTATAAATATGATATGCATAATGTACAGTAGCTAAGATAAGTAAGAGACTAGAAGTTTTTTTTTCAAAAGTGAATTATCAGTTTCCATTCCTGTTTTTTTTTTTTTTTTTAGTTTTCAAAACAGTTACAATTTCAATGTCCCTTATATGCCAAATCAAAGGGTATAAATAGAACAAAAGTGTGTACTCCCGTTTATAGAAACGTCATAGCTGTGTAGAATGCCCGCGTTCATATGTGTACTGACGTATGCCCGCTATTTAATTGACAAGTAGAAAAACAGACATGAAAATGGTACAGGACGTGGGTGGACATAGAAATGACAGCGGGCATCTTACACTGGATGCGTACTAGGGCATATCGCTTGTTTACCCTCTCAATGAGTGCAGTTGGCTCTTTTGTTCCATTTGGCCTAATTACGTACACATTAAATTTGATTAATGATCTGCCTCTAATGAAAGACCGCTCCAATTAAAGACTACCTCTAAATAAAGACTACTTTTCTGTATTCGCAAATTGACTATGTCTTATTTTTACTATTCTAACTAGAGACCGAAGCTGCTAAAGACCATGAAAATCCCGGTCCCAAAAGTGGTCTTTGATTGGAGGGAGACCTGTATTTAATAACCGTCATCATATAGTAACTACAGTACATATCATTTATTTTAAGCATGTTGCTAATCAGAACCTAGGACTAGTAAACTTAAAACGTAAAGAAAACATTATATTCACCTTTGAAGAAAGCAGGTAATTTTCTGTTTGTTCAATCAACTGCCAGACACAGTAAGGCTTCAGACAAAGACATTCTGAAATAAAAGTCACCATTTATATTAATTAATAATTGGTGATTACATACATCCTTTCAGCAAATAATAATTGCTAGACTAGCCTTTAACCCCAACCCGGTTTAGGCCAGGCCCTAACCCTAAACACCAACTTTATTTCAATAAAGCATGTATTTGATAGCCTATATTATAATGATTATGAGAACACAGCCTAATTACCATTCTCGTAACTAAACAGGCTATGAGGCCAGGCTGCAGTTTAGCTAGGCCAACATAGGCCCTATGGCCATCCCTAAGGCTACGCTAGCCTAGCCTATCTATATCCTCACTGAGGATAAATAGCTGGCATAGAGAGAACAGTGTGAACTGTCTATGCCTATGATGACTAGGCTAGGTCCCTCCAAGTCGTTTTTACTACCACTACCCACTACTGTATCATGCCTATTAATGCCATACCCTAGTAGTAACCCACATTAACTGAATAATAAAACAAACCTTTTACCTCCATACTGCACTAATCTGAGAAAAGGCATTAAGTAACAAAATCATAGTTTTGAGTAAATTAGCAAAACGCGTTTGAGTTTTTCCCAAGAAAACTACAAATGATTTCAAATTTGTTAAACTATGGTTTGCTTAGATAAATTATTAAAAAATTTGCCACATACTTTTCATTGGTTAATTTTATTATTAAGGGGGCCAAAATGGAGATAATGCCTTTTTTCAGAGTATTTAACTTATAAAATCCGCATACGCCTTAAAACTAAAAGAAAATGAATACGTTTAGAGTCCGTACTGAGCCAAAAAAAATCCGCAATGAAAATATAACGTGTTATTTATAACTATGAATATAGATAAATACTTTTGAAATCGGGCATTATCTGCAAAAGTGTTTATAAATATGCATTAATTATTAATTTATTGAAATGTATGTATATGGAATTTAATCTATAGATTTATAACATATTTTTTATAAAAATCTTGCTCCAAAAACAAGTGAAATCTAATATTTAAAAATATTAAAATAGTTGAAACCGCTAAGTCTTCTATATAATTTTTACAAACCGAAGTATATGTATGAAATCCAAAGGTTAGTGTAAAAATTGAAATCTAGTATACTCTGACATTATAAAATAAGGAATTTAATTGTGTACACGAGGAAAATGCGAAGAGGGGAAGGGGCCGGTATTGTGAGGGGGGTGGGTGAGGTAGGATAGAGTGAAATTATTTTAAACGCATTTTATTTAAGGTTCGGTAACTAGCATGCCATCATATTTTTAAATCTCTTCATCCTCTTAATTATCATCATCCACACCATCATCATCATCATCCTAATCATTACCATTATCGATTGATAATTAGAATAGGCCTATCATAATAATTAAATCGATCGACTAATAATAAAATAGACAAAGCATTATAATTTCAAATTCAAAGTTTATTGATAATAACTTGTTAATTAACAATAACATGTAGAAAAATATATATATAAATGGTGTGCTAATTTTAAATATAAGATTAATTAATTTATATTTATTAAGATATAATATACATTGCAATTATTATCTTTACAATGATAATGATACAATACAACATAGGTTATACAAATATGTGCAAAACATTTTAAAAGTTTTATTACAATGCTCCGACTTTTACAATTTTTTAAATAGTTATTTACACTTTTTCTTTCACAATTGCATTACTCATTGTCCCTTCCTCGAAGTGGAGCACAATCTCGGTGGCGAAAATTGTGTCTGTCCATTTTGGTTTACCACTTGGTTGCCTGAAATAGTAATAATAATGATGATAGTAACAATAACAGTGATAATAATAATAACAATGATAATAATAATAATAATAATAATAATAATAATAATAATAATAATAAACACAATACAAAACATACAATGTCGATAAAACAAAAAATAATACTACTAAATAATAATAATAATCTAAATTTAATATTTAATAGGTATGAAACATAATAAAATACAATATTGTACTTACTCTTCCAAAAGACTTCTAAAAAAAGTCTTGCGCTGTAACTTGCATCATTTCGGCAAAAATATCTCATTAATCACAGAATTATAAATAAACGCCGTAAAATTTAAAGCAGATAATGCACTTTCTCAGAGTATTCTTTGAAATAAAGCAGTTACTAACTAGGCATTATTTAAAAAGGATTCCAAGCTTATTAGTTAGATATTCGTTATACTAGCATCTGATTGGTTACTTACTATCTGTCTTGCGTGAAGTCAAGCGTTCAATGCATGTATGTAAGGCTTCACGCACATAATGCCTTTTCTCAGAGTATTTATAGTGAAATTTGCAGATAATGCCCAATTTCAAAATAAAATTTCATATTTCCAGACATATTTTTGGAAATTTGATAAAATAGGGTGATAGATTAGACATTCAGGGGTCACATAAGCTAAAAATCTCAATTTTGAAAAAATGTACTTAATGCCTTTTCTCAGAGCAGGGCAGCATAGTGGATAATACTGCTAAACTACCTTCCAAGAATGTATAAACTGACTTAACTCCACCATCATGAATTGAAAAACACAGTACTCAAATGAAGTGACCAATCAGAATTAAGTGCAATTCGATATACTTCCTGGTTCTCTAGTAAGAGGTTAACTGTCTGCTGATAGATAACATTATTTTGCTCTCAACCCCAAGATGGATATGTGTATGGTAGAAAGATTAAGTTTAGTGAAACTGCAGTCCCAATCAGGTAGCGCCCCAACCCTGCGCCCCCCCCCCCCCCTTAATTAAATCGATCGACTAATAATAAAATAGACAAAGCATTATAATCTGATTGGTCACTTCATCAAGTGACCAATCAGCCTGTCTCTTATACACATCTAGATGGGTATAAGAGACAGCACACACACACTTCGTCGGGGAGAAAACAGAAATTTGTTTAAGATAAACAAATATGTATTCTCTACATAGGCAGATTCTAAATATAAAATCGATTAAATAAGTTCATTGAGGTAGATTAATTGGCCCAGTTGGATGTGTCTCCACCCCCCCCCCCAGGAGAAAAGCCACGATTCGTTTAAGATAAAACAAATATGTATTTTTTACATTAGGCAGATTCTCAAAATAAAATCAATTAAATAAATGCATTGAGATAGACTAATTAGCGTTGAACAAGTGATAGACCAGCGTTGCAAATGTAAATTGGGTAAAAACCAGTCGAACCAACTGGACCTACTGGGCAGACCATTTGGACCAACTGGACCTATTGGGTAGACCAGTTGAACCAACCGGACCTATTGGCTAGACCAGTTGGACCAACTGGACCTATTGGCTAGACCAGTTGGACCAACTGGACCTATTGGCTAGACCAGTTGGATCAACTGGACCTATAATGTAGACCAGTTGGACCAACTGGACCTACTGGTTAGACCAGTTGGACCAACTGGACCTATTGGGTAGACCAGTTGGACCAACTGGACCTATTGAATAGACCAGTTGGACCAGTTCAATCAGTTGGTACTACCAATTGGACCAGTTGGACCAGTTTAACCAGTTCGGGAGACCAGTTGTACCAGTTGGAATTCTAGTTGTACCAGTTGAATTTCCAGTTGGACCAGTTGAAAACCAATTAGACCAGTTGGAAACCAGTAGGACCAGTTGGGATTTCCAACTGGTCCCAACTGGAATTTATACCTGGGTTGCGTTTCACTGGTATCGACCATATATGATCTTGGATGTTCCAGAATCTTGCTGATCGTTCCCAGGCGATCATGTCCTTTCTTTGTTCTTATTCGAACTGTCTGGTTTTGTTGTAGAGGTGGGAGTGCGCTTGCCTGTGCTTTTTTGTCATAGTAGCGCTTCTGTTAGTTTCTCTTCATTTCTAATTGATTTCTTACAAATTTTGTATACATTGGTTTTAGTGTCAGTAAGAATTTGTTTGTGTAGAGAGGATTTCTAGTTGTTCGTGATAGTAGCCTTTGTGCCGGTGATTTGAGAACATTATCTCTTAGCACATTGCATAAGTTCAGAAGATTTTGATAGATATCTGATCCATCTCCTTCCCATACATAAAAATTCAATAAAACTTTATAGACCTTCTATAGA
Source organism: Anneissia japonica (assembly GCF_011630105.1). Classification (NCBI taxonomy): domain Eukaryota; kingdom Metazoa; phylum Echinodermata; class Crinoidea; order Comatulida; family Comatulidae; genus Anneissia; species Anneissia japonica. Next base: position 125,463 of record NW_022745578.1, read on the forward strand.
GATTAATCAATTTCTACAGAAATTAGTATTTTCTATAAAATTGTTTTATAGAAGAACTAGTTTCTATAGAATTCTATAACATACTATATACACATATTTAATGTAATTTCTATGTTTGTAGTTTTTTTTTTGTTTCATTCAATATTGTATTGACACATTCGTGTCTGACCAGTATAGTCCTATCAACATGTTTTACATCTTGAATATTCTATAGAAATTCTATAGAATATTCTATACAAGCATATTCTATACAAATGATATGACAAATTCTCTATAATAAAATTATAAAATTTCTATATTTATTCTATAAAAAATTATAGTCCTTACCTGTATTTTTAAAAATGTATTATAACAATTTTATAGGGATTATCTCTATAGAAACATATAAAATATATATAGAGTATAACATATATAAAATTTCAATATAAATTTATTTATTTATTTATAGTATATTCTGTAGAACTGTATAATATTCTAAACACAGTCATTTTAAAAACTGTAACTTTTAATAGTCTATAGAAAATATATATAAAATATATATAAAAAATCTATGGAAACATTTATAATCTGTAAAATTGTTTTTCTATTGAAAGTATATATAAAATGAATACGAACGCTATGGAAGTGTTTATCTGTAAATGAAATAAAAAAAATTATTTAAAAAATTATATCTATAAAAAAAACATTATGTATTAATGTATATATAAAATCTGTTCAAACTCTATGAAAAATTTCTGGAACAGCTAATACGTAGCCTTATGGGAACTTTATGGGGGAGGGGGAGCAGGTCTGCCTCTAAACGTATCCCTCACATATTCACCTAACAATAATGCTTTATATGTGACAGCAAAATGTTATCAACAGGCTAACCTCTTTACTGTGATAGCCCACCTAACAACCAATTAATGTTAGTGTCGAATTGCACAAATCTGATTGGTCACTTCATCAAGTGACCAATCAGCTGATTTGATTGTCACTTCATGTAGAGCCAACGGAAGCGGTAGTATTTTGAATTTTTATCTGTTGATGTAGGCAGTTATAAACATACTCCTTGGAAGTATTTTAACAGTACTGTATTCACTATCAAGTGGTAAGAGTTGGTTTTGTTTAATTGTTTTATTATTTAGTTAGTTTACCACTCTAGCAGACACGCTAGCCTCCTCCTAGATACCCCTCCTAGGCCTAGTAGTAGTGGAGATGAAGAGGCGCCTGGCCTAGCCTAAGGCCTAGCTGTAACGGTAATACTGTACTAGCCTAGCCGCTGTCCAGAGACTGAGAACTGAGGTTCTCTCTAGGCCATTGAGGATATAGGGCTAGGCCTAGAACCTGGGCCTTTTGTTGGCCTAGCCAAGCTGTAAGTTAATTGCCCTATAGTCTAGCATGCCATAAGAAGAGTGGTAAATTGCATTAGGGCCGTGTCCTCACTATTAAATGTCCATGATCCTTTAACTTTTTAACATTTTCATTTATATGTACAAAAGTGCTTGTCTCGCCGAGTTGAACACTTAGTGCAAATGTTTTACTTTTACTTTCTCGAGTACTGTTCCCAAAATCTTCAAACTTTCAATAGAATAGTGTGTGTTTCAGGCTATCTCACCGTGCCTAACTAAAAAAATATTACATTTGGATCAACTTTTTAAAAATATTAAATTATGACTCAACATTTTGACATTGTCACTTTTTTGTACAAAAGTGCTTATCTCGCCGAGTTGAGCACTTAGTGCAAATATTCGGATTTATTTCCTCCATATTTCGAGTACTGTTCAGAAAACCTTCAAACTTTCAATGAAATAGAGGTTGTTTCAGGCTATCTCACAGTGCCTAACTAAAAAAAAATTTCATTTGGACTCAACTTTATAACATTGTTAATTTTTTGTACAAAAGTGCTTATCTCGCCGAGTTGA
>NW_022745578.1:127602-129319 GCF_011630105.1 Anneissia japonica
TCGAGTACTGTTCCCAAAATCTTCAAACTTTCAATAGAATAGTGTGTGTTTCAGGCTATCTCACCGTACATAACTAAAAAATATTAAATTATGACTCAACATTTTAAAATTGTCACTTTTTTGTACAAAAGTGCTTATCTCGCCGAGTTGAGCACTTAGTGCAAATATTCGGATTTATTTCCGCCATATTTCGTGTACTGTTCAGAAAACCTTCAAACTTTCAATGGAATAGTGTGTGTTTCAGGCTATCTCACTGTTCCTAACTATAAAAAAAAAATCACATTTGGACTCAACTTTTTAACATTGTCACGTTTTGGTAGAAAAGTGCTTATCTCACCGAGATGAGCACTTAGTGCAAATTTTTGAATTATTTCCGCCATATTTCGAGTACTGTTCCGAAAACCTTCAAACTTTCAATGGAATAGTGTGTGTTTCAGGCTATCTCACAGTGCCTAACTAAAAAAAAATTACATTTAGACTCAACTTTTTAACATTGTCACTTTTTGTTAGAAAAGTGCTTATCTCGCCGAGATGAGCACTTAATGCAAATTTTAGACGTATTTCCGCTATATTTGAAGTACTGTTCCGAAAACTTTCAAACTTTCTATGAAATAGTGTTTGTTTCAGGCTATCTCACAGTGCCTAACTAAAAAAAAATTTCATTTGGACTCAACTTTATAACATTGTTAATTTTTTGTACAAAAGTGCTTATCTCGCCAAGTTGAGCACTTAGTGCAATTTTTTAAAATTTATTTTCGCTATATTCGGAGTACTGTTCCAAAAACCTTCAAACTTTCTATGGAATAGTGTTTGTTTTAGGCTATCTAACTAAAAAAAATGACATTTTAGCTGAACTTTTTAACATTGTCATTTTTTGTATAAAAGTGCTTATCTAGCCGAACCCTTAGTGCAAATTCTTGAATTATTTCCGCCATTTCTCGAGTACTGTTCCAAAAATCTTTAAACTTTCAATGGTATAGTGTGTGTTTTAGGCTATCTCACAGTGCCTAACTAAAACAAAATTACAGTTGGACTCAACTTTTTAACATTGTCACTTTTTGGTAAAAAAGTGCTTATCTCGCCGAGATGAGCACTTAGTGCAAATTTTTGACTTATTTCCGCTATATTTCGAGTACTGTTCCGAAAACCTTCAAACTTTCTTTGAAATAGTGTTTGTTTCAGGCTATCTCACAGTGCCTAACTTAAAAAAATTATATTTGGACTCAACTTTATAACATTGTTATTTTTTTGTACAAAAGTGCTATTTATTCACGAAAACATAACTCAACAACTTACATGTTTTTCATCATGGCCGTGATAAAAAAGAAAACAAAAAATATAGTATATTAAATTTACAAAGCATACAATATAAAGGAAAGGCTTAAATACAATATAACAAAATAAGATATTTTGGATTTGCGGCAGGAGAATCAATTAGGGGGCCTATATGTATTTTTTCTGATTGCTTTAGTATTTGTTTCAATTGTATTGCTTGAAAAAGTCACCGTCATTTTTCACTTTTCGATGGGTGCTATGCTGACCGCCCACCGCGTAGAGGCTGCATTTTTACACCTCTAGTGACTTCGTTTGCTTTAAATTGCCATTTCGGCTGTTCATCAATCAAATATCCTGTTGTTCATTCCCCTCCACCAACCCCGCCCAGTAAACGGCAAGCTGAATATTCATAGATTCTTCTCATATAAAATATATGAATTCG
>NW_022745578.1:131758-137556 GCF_011630105.1 Anneissia japonica
GCTAAAATAAAAACAGAAGAGCGATTTGAAAACCACCTATTTTTTAGTCACTAAATTTCGATTGCAGTCGAAAATGGGAATTCTCGGTTTGAGGTCAATTTCGACTACAGTCGAAGACGGTATCTAGAGGGTTAATAAAATAATGGGTTTAGGGTTAACCGGAGAGGGGGTGGTGTAAAGAATTGGATCATTATTTGCAGAAAGTTAATGTATTAAATCTCTAGGCCTATACTAACATAAGTGGTGATTTTATTTCAGGATACTCAAGTCTCAGTTTCTATCGTAATTAAATGAAAACTCAATCCGGTCAACTCAATCTTGTAGTTGAAAGAATTAATGTTTGTTTAAAGACGTATCTGTGAAGGAACAGAAAATTACCTGACATTCTATAGTGCTTTAATAAAATAATCGGTTTACGCTTAACCGGGGTGGGGGGGGGTGTAAAGAATTGTATCATTATTTGGAGAAAGTTAATGTAATCAAAAGGCCTATACTAACAACATAAATGGTGACTTTATTTCAGGATTCTCAAGTGTCAGTAACTAGTCAACTCAATCATTGTAGTAGGAAAGCATATTAATTTTTGTTTGAAGACGTATCTACATGAAGGAACAGAAAATTACCTGACTTACTAAAGGTGAATATAATGTTTTGTTGATGTTTTATTTTTACTGTCCTGTACTATTAATTATTAACAACATGCTATAGATGATGCTGTAGTTTACACGATAGAGTTTAGTCAAATTTAATGTGTATATATTAGGCCTATATAGGCCTTAAGTGATATTGAAATTGTAATGTAGGCTAAAAGCTGTTTTGAGAACTAAAAAAAAAATTTTTTTTGATTAAAAAAGAAGTAACTGCTGTCGGTCATTAGCTACATATATGTATATTACTCCTATTTCAATACAATAATAAAGGGATGTAATACATTTAATAGCGGTTTCTATAATATGCACTCTATATACTGTATAAGTTTACCATTATTATTCTTTTTAAAGATTTTGTTTTGTTATATCTTTCAGCAAGAGTGAACTCCAAAAAATGTGTACAAGTCACAGTGATACAATATTTCAAAATAGATGTGTTCAACGTCATAATTCATACTAATTTAATAGCTTGGTACCATCGGACAAGAAAAGGCATGGTTATGGACAGTTGCTGCTGCAATATCACAAAGAATGCTGGTTTATGCACACCTGTAACACAAATGGTTCTTGAATATTGTTTTATATAATAAACTCTTGTATTAGGACTACATTACAAAAAAATGCTTATTTAAACCGGACTATAAAGCAGCCTTGAATTTGAGGTACAGTATGTTTAGCAGTAAGACATTAGTAAAACGATTATAAATGAAGGGGCACTGTATGCTAGTAAATGAGACCCTAGGGAAGTAATGTCCCTACCGTATGATGTTTGTTGGTGTTTTAAATTAAAGAAATTATGGTTTGTATATGAACTCATAGTGTATTTTGTAAGTCTGCAGAAGTTGATTAAAGCCATTGTTACCAAGTGGAACTGGGACCATTGAAAACCAATTGGAATTGTTAAATTTGAAGACCAGTTGAATTGTCCAAAAACACACAACACCCACATTTTTTTTAATAGAATACACAGATTTTCTAAATAAAATCGTTCAATTTATATACACTTTCTATATAATTGTATAGAATTTCTATTCGCATATTTAATGTATTTTTATAGGGTTTTTATAAAATTGTTTATAGATTTTCTATAGTTTTTTTAAGGTCTTTTTTTTATATAAAATTTTCATAGACATTCTTTAGATTTTTAATAGAATTTTCACCCACATTTTTTTTTTATAGAATACACAGATTTTCTATATAAAATCGTTCAATTTATATACACTTTCTATACAATTGTATAGAATTTCTATTCGCATATTTAATGTGTTTTTATAGGTTTTTTTCTATAAATGTTTATAGATTTATAAGTGGTTTTTATAAAATTGTTTATAGATTTTCTATAGTTTTTTAAAGGTGTTTTTATATAAAATTTTCATAGACATTCTATAGATTTTTAATAGAATTTTCATAGTTTTTTATATAATTTTTATAGATTTGTAAGTCTTTTAATATAGTTTTAATATATTTTTTATAGAGTTTTTATAAATTTTTTATATAATTTTAATAGATTTTTAATATAGTTTTAATAGATTTTTAATAGAGTTTTAATAGATTTTTAATATAGTTTTAATAGCTTTTTAATATACCTTTTATAGTGGGCTTCTATAGTTATTTCTATAGAATTTCCTATAGATTTTCTAAATAATTATGCTATAGACATTCTATAGGTTTTTTTTGATAGAATTCTATAGAATTTTTTTGTATGGGTTGTGTCTTTTCTAACAACATCTTTGCCTGCTTTACCGCATTCTCTGCAAGGCCATTTGATTGGGCATGTTCAGGACTACTCGTGATGTGAACAAAGTTCCATTCTGATGCGAACTGTTTGAATTGTTTACCTGAATACTGACCTCCATTGTCACTTATGAGAATCCGCGGTGTACCATGGTAGCAAAGGCACGCTTCAGTTTCACTATTACCGTGGCTGATGTTAAGTCAGTTAAAGTATTCATTTCAAACCATCCGGAATGGGAATCTACGAGTACTAGTAAATGCTTGTTGTTCCACTCAAATATATCAGTGGCAACAATTGTCTATGGTAGATCCTGAATGTTATGTAAAAGTAAGGGCTCCTTGGCTTGATGTGCCTTTAGGGCATTACATACCTGGCAGGATGACACAAACTTGTTTATGTCATCGCACATTGATCTCCAATAGAGGAGGAGGAGGAGGGGAGGGGGAGAAGGATGGTTGTGAATTAATGGGTAACAAACAGAACTGGATGTAATTAAAATGTTACATTCAATCAGTCTATTATTTGTATGATTGTATATATTGCTATTGTTTATGGGCGGGGAGAGGGTGGGGATGAGAACACCTACCTTTTTTGATATAGTAGTCTTTGGCCTTAAAGTCAGATGACTGACAGTACGCATATTCCACTCCAAGTAGTTCTTTCTCTGCTGGGTCATCATATCTTGCTGGGTAAGGCATTGGTGCTGCAAAGTTTGGCTCAAGAAGGTGTTCTTTTCCGAACAAAACATTTGCTTGATGATTCAGTCGCTGAATTTGACGAGCATCTATGCACAGGGTGTGTCTTCCTTGTCCTCCAGCAACTTTCAGGGACTCCATTCTGCAATTCCACTGCATTGTAAATGATATGAGGTAAACCTAAAAAAATAATGAATCATATAAACACATAAACAAATTGCATAATACAGTATATATTTTTCTGCAATACAAATAATATATCTATAAATAAAATTAATTTTTACCTGAAACGGCATGATACCACAGCGTTGTGATGGAATGGCTTTGACTAAGTGAGCATGCAGTCCTTCTAAGGAGTTGCTTCCTCTTCTGATCCTGTATTTGTTCAGCTGAACACCATTTAAATGCACCACCTTGGTAACAACATATAGAGGAATGCCAGGTGGATCCTGCATTGGAAAAACATACATTATGTCATAATTGGTCAATGATAATACTCTTGATTCAAACATTCATTCATTCATTCATTCATTCATTCATGCATTCATTCATTCATTCATTCATTCATTCTATAACAGCTAATGATTAATTGTTAAAAATTTTAATGATTTTATATAAATAAATCTTTCTATACATATTACGGTCTTTAAAACTTAAGAAAAACATGAAACAAATTGATTTATTATTATCTAAGTTTTAAAAATGTATAGAATTTTGCACACATGAGCAAGTGAAATCCAGTACAGCTTAATTTTTATCTGAGATATTCCTGCTACTAACCTGCATACAGCTAATATGCTTGCTGGTCTTTTTCCAGTATGCATCCACAGCTTCGGAAGACTTGAATAGCGGAATACCATCTACATCAAGACCCGCTGGTCCTTTGAATTGTTTGAGAATTGCTTCGATGGAACATACACTCTCCTGAAACAAATTTAAATTGAGTTTTCATAAATTTATTCTAAAAGATTAAATTGCCGCAGCACGGGTTTTTAATTTATTAGTGGAATTTAAGTAACATACCTCTACACCACGCGTTATACGACGGACATAGGATTTCCGTTGATGTGGTTTTACATAGGTAATCATATCCATATCACTGTATTTTGAAAACATCTCCTGGTTTCCATTCCTCACTGCTTTTATGAGTTGGTCCATATCAGCTTTGTTGTATGCGAGTATTGCTCCTGCAAGTGCACTCATAAACACACCGTATTTTCAATGACTTTGCTTTATTACGACAGTGTCCCATCTATGCAGCCACTGTCTGATGTCTAAGCGCACTACCATACCATCCCATTCCTCGAAAAGTGAATGAATCCAAGATGCCCCGCTTTCACTAAAATAAATAAACAACAGGTTATATTAAAAGTGAATAATAATTTAATGTTCACAGTAATTAATTATTCCTGTTTGAAGAAAAAAACTTGGTGAAAGGATTTTGTCGGAGAAATAAAAAGAAAACTTTGTAAACACAGACAAATGTACATAAATAAATAAAAACAAAATTAAAATAGAAAAGAGCAACTTACCTACAGCAATTGTTATCGGCATAGATAACTTTAGGGGGTGTGCATTTGCACGCTTAAATCGGGCAATCAGTCCTTGAGCCATTCGTCTATAGCAGTCCTCGGACTCAGATGCGACGACCACTGATGTCAAGAATTGGCCCCACTCATTCAGGACACTGGTAAGGTATTGCATTGTCCCTTGACCATCTCCATAGATTTTTTTGAGGATCTAATAAAAAAAAGTATAACATTTTTATAATCCATAATTAAAAACAACTGGTATGTTGTACAGAGGTATTTGATTAAAAAATCAATTTGTTGTGATTTTTTTTATTAATTAGTAAAGTTTAGCAATTGCAAGTAATGATACATAAGTTAAACTACTGTATAACAAAAAAATACATGCAAAGTGTAAAATCATTGAGCGATTTACTCAACCAATAAAGTGCTGTGCAAATGATGGCATAATTTTATTGAGTAAAAATATGTCACAATTAATGAAGTAATGTATTTTCTAATAGTAGGGATACGCATTTATTGGGAGAACTCATACTTGAATTTCATTTCAGTTGGAAATGATATCACAGTTTTACCTAGAATAAGTAAGTGTTGCAAAGTATAATTTCAAACATTAAAAATAACAATAAAAGAAGCATCTTATTTCAAAGAGAGAATTTTCAAAAATTAAATAAATATAACAAATGAATTTGAATAATACAAAATTGTGAATTAAAATTAGTAAAAAAATAAGTCTTGTTTGTGATTTTTATTTTACATACCTGTCTTGTTCCATTATGAACAATATTTCTCCTGTCGTACTTAGAATGGAGGCTCTATACACTGGAATCCTCTCCATTTCCATAATCAAATGGGCTCGACGCAACACACGAGCAGAAGGCAAAGGGGTCTTCGATATTGGAGGAGTGTAGCTTCCTTCTGGTTTAATGAAGCCTAGAATCCCTTGTTGAGAAGGCATGCTGCTGGATGTATGGGCTTCATAAAGAAGAGTTTGATACAGATCCCTCCTATCAGTACGTTGAAAACACCTGTTCTCGTCCGATCACCGAAAAAAAAAACGGCGGCCCGATTAGTACTTGGACCACCTTGGAATACCGGGTGCTTTAGACTTAATTTATTCTTTTCTTCTAAAAATTGATTTGACCAATAGTAGCGCATCGATACCTCTTATAGGTAACACGTCAACAAC
>NW_022745578.1:139374-144288 GCF_011630105.1 Anneissia japonica
CACTTGCATTAGGTGAATATAATCCACATCCCCTTATCTTCCAGTCACATCAGCAGGTTGTCAGCAGCGTTAAAATCTGTTGATGCGTTGACTCTTGGGAGGTGACTAAATTCTTGTTCATCATAAGATGAATTGTGCTCCTGCGATGTTTCCACACCACTGATAATTTGATCATCCGTTAGCCACTGATACCCTGGATCGTCTGCGTCTTCAGTCAGCCATTGAACAGGTCCCATCTACTCGCTATCATCGGGTTGGTATCCGAGTTCTTCAAACATTATTCCGAATTCAGCCGAGTCACCGTCATCATGATAGTTTCTTTGATGAGTATCGGAGTCGTTGTTCGACTCTTCTACCAGAAGTTGTCGCCAGCTACGACTTAGGTTTTTATTTTTATTTTTTTAAACATGAGAACAATAAAACGTTTTAAGTCAAAAGTGTGATTGTGTTATTCATTCAATTGTGATCTTTTCTAACATATTAATTAATATCTTAAATTCCTGTTCAATTTTTAATTTCCATTTTACTTATAAATTCCAATCCAATAACAATGGTCTATAATCAATGTATAATTAACAATCAATGTTCAATCAATGTTCAATAATCAATGTATAATCAATGTTCATTCAATGTTCAATAATCGACTTTCAGCAATCAAATCAATGTTTAATAATCAACGTTCAGTAATCCAATCAATGTTCAATCAACGCTTGCATTTTTTTTAATTACTGTGCAAACATAGAGCTATTGTATTTGGGATTTGGTTTGACAGTTCGTCCACTTCGGGTTCTTATTGGCTGAATCTGTGTTGGATTTTGTGGTACTTCTTCACGAGGCTGAGTTTGCATTTGTGGTTTTGGGTTGTGTATCGGCTGTGTGTCCTGTAATTGTAATGGTATATAAACAGCTTTTTGTATCGGCTTGTTTTCTGTTACAGGAAGCAGATATTTTCTGTTTCTTCTTATTTGCGTTTTACCGGTATTGACCATATATGATCTTGGCTGTTCAAGGATCTTGTTGATCGTTCCCAGGCGATCATGTCCTTTCTTTGTTCTTATTCGAACTGTCTGGTTTTGTTGTAGCGCTGGGAGTGCGCTTGCCTGTGCTCTTTTTTTGTCATAGTAGCGCTTCTGTTAGTTTCTCTTCATTTCTAATTGATTTCTTACAACTTTCGTATTGATTGGTTTTGGTGTCAGTTAGAATTTGTTTGTGTAGAGAGGATTTCTAGTTGAATGTGATAGTAGTCTTTGTGCCGGTGACTTGAGAACATTATCTCTTGGCACATTGCGTAAGTTCAGAAGATTTTTATAGATATCTGATCCATCTCTTTGTGTCTTTTCTAACAACATCTTTGCCTGCTTTAATTACCGCATTCTCTGCAATGCCATTTGATTGGGCATGTTCAGGACTACTCGTGATGTGAACAAAGTTCCATTCTGATGCGAACCTGTCTCTTATACACATCTAGATGTGTATAAGAGACAGCACAAAGGATGGGTATGATTTAAACAAATAAAAAAACAACCACATTAGACGGACATGAACGAATTTATCTGTTTGAATAGACTTATGAGAATCCGCGGTGTACCATGGGTAGCAAAGTGACGCTTCAGTTTCACTATTACCGTGGCTGATGTTAAGTCAGTTAAAGTATTCACTTCAAACCATCCGGAATAGGAATCTACGAGTACCGGGAAATGCTTATTGTTCCACTCAAATATATTTGTGGCAACAATCGTCCATGGTAGATCTGGAATGTTATGTAAAAGTAAGGGCTCCTTGGCTTGATGTGCCTTTAGGGCATTACATACCTTGCAGGATGACACAAACTTGTTATCAGTGGTTGATGATCTGTTTTGTATGGTTATTTGTTTCCCATATATGTACTGATGGAATTTCTTTGTTGAAAACACAATGCTTAACAGCTCTTTTTCTATTTGTGCATAGCGCTGTTCGGTTTTTGTCACTGTTCGCGAGGCAAATGCTATTGGTTTACCATTTTGGAGGCATGCACAGCCTGAAACATACTGGGATGCATCGCATGTAAGGGTTAAGTGTTTGGTCACATCGTAATATGCAAGGACTGGTGGGCTTGTTATCATACTTTTAAGCTTCTCAAAAGATTCCTGCTGATGTAGTTGCCAACACCATTGCGTGTCTTTGTGTAACAACTGCCTTAAGGATGCTGCTACTTCACTAAAGTTCTCTATGAATTTCGAAAGCTAGTTTGGCATACCAAGAAAACGGCTTAAAGCTTGTGTATCCTTTGGAGCTGGCATCTGCCATATAGCCTTTATCTTCTCAGGATCAGGTTTTATACCATTGTCGGTTAGAAGGTGTCCAACATAGGAAACTTGACTCTGTCGAAACTTGCATTTGTTTTTATTCAAGCGGAGTACAACCTTCTGAATTCTCTGTAGCACCTCCTTTAAATTATTGTCATGCTCGTCTAAATCTTTACCAGTGACTAGCAGGCCACCCACAATTATCTCACAAGGATATCCTTCAAAGAGTATTTCCATTGTGCGTTGAAATACTATTTCTGATCCACTATTGATACCATCTCTGTAGCACTTCCTTTAAATTATTGTCATGCTCGTCTAGATCTTTACCAGTGACTAGCAGGCCATCCACAATTATCTCACAAGGATATCCTTCAAAGAGCATTTCCATTGTGCGTCTGATCCACTATTGATACCATATGGCATTCTAAGATACCTGTATCGGCCAAGAGAAGTTTTGAACCTAGTCAACTTTTAAGATTCTTCATCTATTGGTACCTGCCAAAAATAAATTAGCATCTAAGACCGTAAATACTGTGGCATTGGCTAAATTTCTAGATTTAAATCTCTTGAATCTATGCACAATCTAATTTCTTCAGTCTTCTTTTTTTCCATTGATAACACCCATGTTATTGCCTCTTCTACAGGAGTGATGATGCCAATTTTTGTCATTCGTTTAAGTTCTTTAATTACTTTGTCCTCCACGGGCTTTCGAACTTTCCTTGGTGGTCTTACCACTAACGGTACGGTACTGAAGGGTCTACAGACATCTTAAATTTCATCAGTAACTTGCCCAAATCGTCACCAAAAACATCCGAAAACTCTGTTAGTTCTGGAATATCTTGTGTTACGACATGCACCATGTTATCATTAACGTTTACCAACTCAAGTTTTAGAGAATCTGCTAATCCAATTATGGGAGTGTAATCACCAATAAGAATTTCAGTTGGTGTTGTTTTCCCGCTGAATCTATCATTAAGTAGTTATGGTATTACCACTATATGCTACCAGATTTGGCTTTTCTGATTGGTCTCTGTCATCTGCAGCTTTAATATTTTGCAGAGTATTTAGTGGTATTACATTACACGTGTCTATCTTTAATGTGAGAGGGTGATTGTTGACCATTACAGTTGTTTTTATTACATTTTTACTGTCAACTGTATCAATGTTTATGCCTTCTACAACAAAGAATTCTTCAGTTTGTGCTTCTTCTGTTGCGATATCAGACACTGTCTACTTATTAGGCTTTTTATTGTATCTTTGTTTCCCTTGGTGTTTCTTGTAAGTATGCTTGTGTTGTGCACTAGTACCCCTAGGTTTCCTACACTGTGTTCCAAAATGTCCTAAAATTCCACATCTGTTGCACTCTTTGTTATATGCAGGACAATTATATCGTGGATGAGATGTCCCACACCTTCCACAAACTTTACTGTGCTGCGATTTGGTTTTTTCAAACTTTAGTACGTCGATTGTCTGTGACAATTGTTTGTTTGCATTTTCTGTAGTTGCATGAACCAGGCATATCTGAATGGCTTTATCCAAAGTTAATTCACTCTGAGATAATAACGCTTTTCTCACTACTTCTTTATCAACACCTCATACGATCCTATCTCTTATTAGCCCGTCAGTTATCGGACCAAATTCACAACATTTAGATAGGGTTTGCAGCTTAGCTAAATATGCTTGAATTGGTTCATCTGGTAATTTAGAAAGAGTGTTGAATTTATGCCTTTCTGGTATAATATTCTTTCGTGGTAAGCATAAGTCACAGAATTTTTTCTTTAGGTCTGCCAGTTTTTCAGGGGACTCAGCTGGAGTAACGTTTCCGTCAGCATCAGTAATTGCAGGTTTGTAGGTAAAACTCTTACTTTTTTCAATGGCATCTTGGCCTGCAACATTTAATAATATGTATGCTTTCTCTCTGTCTGATTTATTTCCATGGGCGGCTTCTATATATATATATCGAAATCTAGTTCGAAACGTCTTCAGTTTTCAGCTACGTTTCCTTGAAAGGAAATCGGATCCAGTCTACGTATCCCATAGTCGGCCATGTTTCGTTGCTATGGATGGGCCTAGCTGTACCCAAGCAGCAATAATGTATACCATCGTACTTTACTGTACAAGTGTACCTTTAATATGTGAATCCACTAAAAGTTGATTATTTTCCTCAACTTCTGACACCATGTAAGTTAATGACCAGCCTGAGGCACTTCGTAGATTACTAGGATTGTTTATTGAGGTACTGACCGACATACATGTATGAGATGGGTAACGCACCGAGAGGGCGTGCTTCAAATTAATACAATGTTCTACAGCATCCATTAATGCCGAATGTTGGCTATAATATGTAACCGGCAAGCGAGACATGTCTTCATTTTTATAGCATCTTGGTCGCTTCGATTTGTTTATGAATAAAAGAGGCAATTTGCACGTCCCTGAGGCATTGGCACAGCCCATGATGTTACCCTGTCCTTTGATTTTTTAAAGTTTTTCGCATTTTTTTCGTTTCGTAAAACCAACGAACGATTAGGCATTAGGCAAAGACCTGTCTCATCGGCGTTAAAAACTTTATCTCTGGTCAACTGATTTTCCTCAATGATGCCTTCAAGTTTGGTTTTGAACGGGTCAATCG
>NW_022745579.1:0-910 GCF_011630105.1 Anneissia japonica
ATTTTTAACAAATATAGCAAAAAAAAATGCAACCTCTGATATTGCTACATTTCGGACTGGACTATAGACGGTTGGAAGCGACGATCGAAGAAAAACGGTTAAGCAAGCCAAGGACTTCGCTAACTCCCATTCCTCAGTATTAAAGTCCTTCCATTCATGAGCACTGTCTAAAACTTTCTTCCGGCTTATCTCTGAAAAGATTGTAACCTTTCGTCTGCAGTTGGCTCAACATGAATTACACAGGAGCCAGGGAGCTTCCATGACGGCCTAGGCTCGGACATGATACGTCGTTGTTTGTTGTTATTTCGCGACGTCATCAACGAGTACAATACTGTACATTCATTATCCACCATCAACTAAACTGCCTTAAATAAAAATAAAAAATCGGTTCGTGTGGGAATCGAACACACAACCTCCATGTTTGCTAGTCATTATCCACCATCAACTAAACTGTCTTAAAAAAAAAAGTCGTGTGGGAATCGAACCCACGACCTTCAAAAAAATAAAAATAAAAATAAATTCAAAAAAAAAAAAAACTTGCCCCGTGTGGGAATCGAACCCACGATCGCCGAGTTTACTACTCCTGATCCAGCTTGACTAAACGGAGGGAGGTAAACCGCGGCCCCTAAGCCATAAATGCGATAAACCTAGTACCACACCAAGTACCAGTTAGTCAACTCTGATCCTACTAGAAAAAATTCTTTGTATATATACACTACAGGTTACTATTAGGCATGGTCATGGTGTCAAAAATGGGCCGTGGGCCAAGAGGGTTTATTTTTTTGTCTCATAAATGTAGAATTCAATTTATAATCGATTTTTGATTGTTACCATCTCCATAACTTACGCACTTTTTTTTAAATAGACAAAAATGTTTGAAAAATTCATTATGCAAACTAGAAAAAAATAG
>NW_022745580.1:0-738 GCF_011630105.1 Anneissia japonica
AATTGTAATGGATATAGCACTTCTAAATGGCCGAAAGTTGCCGTTTTAGACTTTGAATATAATTTTGATTTTTCGAGGAATCGGGCTGACACAACTCTTTACTTTGTTAATGAGAACCCTAACCACCCCTTTTTATAAATTACATATCTAACTTTATCATCGTCATGATAATCATTAATCGTCCACAGACGAAATACGAGAAAGAACGGAAGATTTGTATAGCGTTCATAAAGTTATTTAAAAATACAATATACTGTACATAAAAAAAGTCACAATTCTTAAAATTAATCAAACTTGCGGCATCTAGAATGACTAGTAGCTTGAAAGGTATGTGTTTATGAGGTAGAGTTTCACAACACTTTAATAAAGAAATATACATGATGCGAAAGCAAAAAGTTTCCACGAAAGCTAGAGAATTGCTTTACTTTCCTTAGAATCCTTATCCGGCTTGAATGCTTAGTAAATGGCCTCCTTGGAAGGTAAATTCACTCGAGATTTCAAGACGGAGTACAGCTACAATAATCGGCCGGGAAGGAAATTCATAGGGGGAGAGACATAATTCCTGGGGCACTCGACCACTGTCACTGAACATCACTTCTGCTTTAGTGTTGAGACGTCAGTGCGCATTAGTGTGCCACTTAGCATACTCATTACCAAAGTTACAATGTTTAACAACGTTTTTAAACTAGTTGAGAAATTCATCATAAGGAATATACATATATACTGGACAGGAAACAC
>NW_022745581.1:0-3616 GCF_011630105.1 Anneissia japonica
ATAGCGGAGGGGGTATTAAGGTATTAGTTTAAATACCCTCAAAATTTCGAAAGTATGTTTTTATGATTTCCCTGTTTCTACAGAATAACGAAAACAGCAACATTCAGTATTATTATACAGATTTTATATTAAAATTGACCTAGTTGGCGTCCCATAGAAAGGGTATTAAGAATGAAGTTTCTAATACCAGGGAACAGTGAAATTACACTGTTCTCTACGAGGCGGCAATTGTAAATTTACTATTTAACACAATTATTTATATATAATTCATTACAATTATTTATATATAATCCATTATTTAATATTATAATTAAATAGATCACCCATTATTTATATATATAATGCATTTACGTCTAAAAGATTATATGTAAATAATTGCGTTAAAGTTTTCATTATTTATATTTAATTAGTTTACTGATTTCATTATAAATAATGAAAGGGTAACCAAACATTTTTTATCTATAAGGTTACTGGTTTCATTATATATAAACAAGGAAAGAGTAACACATCATTATATATAAATAATGAAAAGTAACTTACAATTATTTATATATAATAAGTTCACTGATTTCATTATACTGTATATAAATAACGAATTGACCTCAAACTTATTATATATAAATAACTGCTTTTACATTTCATTATATATAAATAATAGCTGTCGCAAACCATTATATGTATATAATGTTGGGACTTCAAACTCATTATATGTATATAATGCACACGTGTTATCGTGTCAAGGTCATTATATCTAAATCATGGTTTCTTACTGCCAATTATTATATAAATAATGACATCGTAAGGAATAATTCGTTATGCAAATTACGAAGTAATATGTATTCATCAGTGCTCTAAAGTTACAATTAGGGCATATTGTGTGTGGGCTACAGGTCGCAGACCATCACCAATCGAAAATGGCACAGCAAGGGATACAGCAGATTATTGAATCTGCTGTACTACAAATCTCAAATCAATTAAGAGAACCCCTCATGAATCTCGATTTGAACCTGTTGTGTCCGTGTCCGGGGCAATGTCCAGGGAAATGTCCGGATGAGCTTCTGGTAGGCATAATACCGAGGTTTATCAACTTTGGGGTTCTCTTAATAATTTGAGATTTGAAATAAAACAGATCTGCCCGACGGAGTGGCTAAAACCCCCGACGGGGATGGGGCTAGTGAGCGAATCGAGCCTCACTTGGCTGGAGGCCAGGAGGCCGCCTACGGCCCCGGTGGGGTCCAGGGGGGCTTCACCAACTAGAAGCCACAGATATTTGACGAATTATGGCGAATGTTTATTACTTTTCATAGGCATCGAGCTACTATATTATACCTTCATGTAGGCTATGTTTTTTAATGTCGAAATGAGCTTCCAAAACCAAAATATTTTGAACAAAACAAGAAACAAAAAATATGCACTGTAACGGCATCTAATTTTTTTTCAAATCCTCTTTCTTCAAAGTGAAATCCTATATTTTGGAAATTTTACACGAAATCTTACAACCACGCTGTCACGGCTAAGGTTGAATTTCAGGTAGAATCGTGTACTTTTGCAGGAAACCATGAAACTTCCCACAGTGATACTATGACACCTAAGAATCATTAAAAAAATATATGCCCCATCTTGAAATCCAACATGACCGCCAAAATATTTCATTTTAGCCAATATATTAATATCTACAGCACTTATTACTGGCAGTACATCATTACGAAAATTACTACTATATAAACAGGAGTACCCTGCATTACGTCCAGGAAATAGGAAAGGTAGCAGAGGATCAGCGGTCTCATTAAAATTAAGTGCTGCACAGGCAAGGGTAGACTTGGCGATGGCACGACAGAAGTTTGTAAAAAGGAAGGCTGCCGCGGAAAAAGATGGAGGCAGGAAATTGAGTTATTAGGAATAAGAGAAGAAGTTGCAGTTTTAAGTAAGATTGGAGGCTCTAGACAAGGAAGTCGAGAGGTTAGAGGTGGACGATGAAGAGTCTGATGTTCACAGATTGCCAATAGTCAAAACAGGAGAAAGTAATTATATTTCTGAATGAAGAAGTTTAGGTTGGCAGCACCAAGGCCCAGGATGACGGAACTGACGAGAACAAAACGCAATCTGTCTTTAGACAGTGGCGTGTCTAGGGGAGAGCGCGGAGGCGCACGCCCAACCCCCTAAAAAATTACTCTCGCCACCCCAGTCGCCCCAAAAAATCACGGTCAAGTGGTTAAAAATCACATTATTTTGCGAATTAGCGCCTCTCAACTGATCATCTGACCCCCTACCCCAATCAGCCCCCGCCCCATTTCAAGACTTCTAGATACGCCAATGGTAATAATAAAGCAGGAGGCTCCAGAGATAACATTGCCAAGTGCGCAACTAGCTAAGCACTCGAGTTCGAATGCTGGGAATTCTGCCAACTTTACCAAAGCAGTCACCACCCACTGGCTTAACTAGGTTCTGAGTGGCCCTAGTTCGAGAGTACCGTCGAGGCTCTTGACGCATAAGTTAGTAAATACTACTCTTTTATTATTTTACTGAAGTAATCCATACGAATACCACCCCCGCTGAACATCATTCCGGGCGCAAACCTATTTCTGAAATCGAGTATAGCCCTATTGTACGATTTATATAAGTAATGATCCGCTGGGCACCATCCAGGATCTTAGTCATCGGGGCAGGAATATTGATTACTAAAGTATTATTATATACTGTATACCAAATATCCTATTTTTACTTAATCAATCTATGACATGTATGTGCTTACATCGGACATTATTTCCGAGTCTAGGTTTGGGAACATGGTTACTTATGGAAATAAAAGTACCAATACAATAATCCGGTATCATCTTCGACATGGTAGTTTATTTCTATTTTATGCGAGTAGATTAGCCCTCTCAGTGAAAAAAACTGCTCATTCAAGTAGCCCTACAATACAATAAAATATACATAAGAAAATAAACTACAGTAAATCTTAATCTATTATCTTTTTAACATTGAGTAAAAGACAGTCTGGTACCATTTTATTTTGTCGAATTAATTCGGTTTGAGACAATAACACCTTGATTTCTCGCTATGGAAATGTATTAATTGAATTGTATTAAGTTTTAAATACCATCATTAAATGCCGATAAGGGCTACCAAGAAGCACGGAAGTGGTTTTAATTCCTCACTGTGCATTTCGCTCGTGCCTTTGAGCAAGTCACTTTATCTACGTTGCTTCTCTCCACCCAGGAGTATAAATTGGTACCTCGTGGGGTTGCCTACTTTTGCGGCAAGTTGGCAGCAACATTTAGGCCTAAGCATGTGGACCAAAGAGCAGCTCAGCTCAGTCGTCGAATATGATAGTAGCCACTGTGTGTGCGCTGAACCGTGGAGATCACTAGGTCCTCGGTTCAATTCCCATCACTGCTCTCCTTGTGTTTCAGCTGGAGGGCTGAAATACAAGTTACAATTGCGCACCGTCTTTCGGATGAGACGTTTTTAAAAGCCGTTGGTACCATGTGCATTTATGGCCAACGTTATAGAACGCAGTACAATCATCGGGAAAAATGTACTTGGTGTACCGCCACACACACCACCAGAAGGACCCCACAGAAAGTCTTGTGGACTTTCTTGGGATATATATATA
>NW_022745581.1:3696-15895 GCF_011630105.1 Anneissia japonica
ATAACAGTTGGGAGAACAGTGCATGCGGCCCTTCTACATGTTTATGTCCATATAAAGCTACTGTAGCCTGCCTATTAAACGTCAAGAAATGAGAACAAAAATAACTTACTGTGGATATATTATTGCTGGAGGCTGCTAGCAGACCGATTACTCCAGATGGAATGTAGAGCTTACGGTGTAAGAAAAAGGATATAAAACAAATTGATAACATTTAACATAAATAATAGTTTTTAATTCCACCGATTCCATCATTTTTTATGGAAAGTAAATTCAAATAGGCCTAAATATGTGCTGAAGCTGAAATAAGGCTCTTGTGGCATTTTCTGCCAAAAGTCGGACAGAAAAAATAATATTTCCTTTCTACTTACTCCTCCTTTAAATTATCCCTCAAAAGCAATTTCCATATTCCTCTTATTTTAAATTCATTTTAAATTTTTCTTCAATTGTTCATATTCATTTTTTAGAATATGTTGATTTTCTTCAATTTCAAGAGCTTAAGTTAAAAATGTTATGATTGTTTTTTTTTTATATATATAATATTTATTTCTGTTTGATTACTTCATTGGGTCAACTTTATCCAGGGAACAGTGAAATTACAGTGTAAATTCATTGTTCCCTGCTTTATCTTAATTCATTTATTTTGCTATTAATTTGTTAGATTCATACTCTCTTTTATCTTTTTTTACAGTATAGGTATTGAGGGTCCCTAATGATCAGCTTCGGCTGGATGGGCCACCCTCATTAACTATTGTATTACATCTATATTTTACGTTTTATTGGCTTTTAATTGACAGGTTTTTATAATTTTATAACTTTTTTTAATTTTAACTTTTTTATCTCAATTTTGCAATTTGTTTTTATTGATGCTTTATCAATTATTTTATTTTCATACTTTTTATCGTTCTACTGATTTATCATTTACATCTTTTTATTTCTGCATCAATTTTATCATAAAAATTTTTAGCATTTTCATAATTTTTATGAATTTTATAAATTTTATGAAATTTATCATGCATTTTTTCAAATTTTATGAATTTAATCATAAATTTTATAAATTGTAATATACATTTTATGAATTTTATTATCATTCATTTTATGAATTTTATTAATCTTACTTTTACTCCTTTTTCTTTCTGCCTCTGTTATGATGGACAGCTACATATGTTTGCTAATCACAATCAGATAAAATGATCACTAGCCGTATTAATTTATACTTCTTTTATCATAACTAGCTAACATTTTAAATTATATTAGCAAATATACTGTACTTGTCGTTTAAAATATAGACTAGAGTTCTAAAACTTACATGGCAGTTTCGGTCGCTAATAGCTACCATTATTTAATGAGAGGTATGTACTGTTTTAGGCTACATCTCCAACTAGCCGACTGGTGGCGCTGTGTCTAGCAGACGAGAAGACTGATGACGTTTTCCGGTGATATACAAAAGATTTACAAAATGCCTTGTAGCTGCATTCCGAAAAGAAAACAAGATAACTGAATCACAAATACAGTACCTTTTCTCCACTGCGGAACTTTTATCCCGCGCCTCTACGTACTGCCAAAATACACAAGGTTAACTGTCCATTCAGACCGATAGTAGTTTATACAGGCTCAATGTTATACATTATCTCGCAGCTTAGCTGATCTACTAACTCCCATCGTGGGCAACACTGAACACTGCATAAATAACTGATAAGGACTAGTACTATCCATAATGGAAGGGACCATCCCTGATGAGGAAATATTTTTGTCATTTGACATTACATCGCTCTTCAATACGGCTATCAATAGACCCCTTGCAATGTTCATTGGACCTGGCTGAAACGCTGGCAGCGCCCTAAACTGGAGGCAGAAAGGCTATCTTAATACACAGTCTGGGTTATATTTATTTTTGTTATGCCAAAAATATGAAAATCACATATGACATATTTACATATATTAGGAATTGACAACAAAAATAAAAAGTGAAGAAACTTAATTTTTTCTATTTTTGTTCAAATTTTAAACTCATCTCATCGGATGTTGCCATGTGCGAGAGCGCCAGACCAAGAAAGTGAAAGCTTCATTACACGACGATACCGCAGTTTGGCCGCGTTTGCGCGATGGACGCTGAAAGCAACCTAGTGCAGAAGTTCGGCATATGAGTTAGAAGCAAAGAAAATGTAGTTTCAGAATATATTCAATCCATTCTACTGCCTCAATATTACTTTTAAGTAACTATAATAATGTCTACCAAATGTTGTTATAATTATTTTCTGAATTATTCCATTTATTAACGAATACCCCAAAACGTTCGTCAAATTTAGACTAGCCTCACCGTGGGGTAAACACAAAATTCACAGGCTTATTCAAGGCCCTTCATACCGGCGGATGCGATGTCGCCACACCATTGCACTTTCTTGGCCTAGCGCGCTTGCACATGGCAATATCGGATGAGATGAGTTTAAAAATTGAATAGAAAAAAAAAAGTTTTTTCACTTTTTATTTTTGTTGTCAGTTTCTAATATATGTAAATATGTCATATGTTATTTTCATTCATGTAGCTTTCATATTGTTAGCGCAACAAAAATAAATATAACTCAGACGGTGTATTAAGATAGTCTTTCTGCCTCTTCTGTTCTGCCTCCTGTTTGGGGCGCCGCCAGCGTTTCAGCCAGGTCAAATGTAAACATTGCAAGGGTTCTATAAATAGAAGCTGACTGCGGGTGTATCTCTAAAAAAGACGACTCAAATTTTCTAACCGACAACATTATAACTTTATTGGAATTCGGTTCAGAGGTAATAATTACAGGCAGTCTTGTGTCCCCATCGTGGCTAACATCTATAAGGAGCATTCCAAAAATAGCTAATCACACAGCTGAGAAAAATATTAAATCCAGATGGTGGAAAAGATACGTCGACGACATACCGGCTATCATTCCTGACGGCACCACAATATTACTAAATCAACACTTACACATTGATCTGAATGGTAGCATCAAGCGATGCAGGACAACTCGATACCATTCCTGGACACTCTATTCACGTCAACACAGATGGCAATATAAGTCTACAGAAAGAAAACTCATATACCAATCAATATTTGAATTTCAATTCTCATCACCAACTGGACCACAAACTCTCAGTAGTAAGGTCTCTGATGGAAAGATGTAACAACTTTGTAACATGTCATTAAGATCAAGAGAATGAGATCATACGAGACGCTCTCCAGAGATGTGACAATCCCACCTGTACCTTGACGAATGAAACAGGAATTAGGAAAACAGCAAAGACAGAAAGGTTGTAGAGAGAAATCCAAAGGGACATTCATAATGGTATCCTCCCAGTTGGTCGAAATCCAGTTTGCCGAATTTAGTTCACTGAAAACATGAAATCCCAGTTGGCCGAAACCCGGTTTGCCGAACCCAGTTTGCCGAATTTGAATTTTGTCGTCATCATCGTAAAAAAGCGCAGCACGCTACTATTTTTAAATAAAATATAATTTTGAACAAAATGTAATATCAGTAATTATTGTAGGCGAAACCGAATGTAAACTCAGACTTACAACCACAAAAACAGTTAAGACCATCAAAAGGGCTTCCTGTTGCTCACCAGTTCAATTAACCGAACCATACTATTTAGGCTTTATAATCTTAGGCACCAATTTCAAATACTGTACTAAGGCTAGAGGACCAGGCGGATACCCTTGGGACATCTTCTAGCCTTAGTAGATCTAAAATTGGTGCCTAAGACTATCTAGCCTAAATCACTGATAGGCTCCTTAATTTGAAATGATGAGGCATAGGGAAGCCCGTTGAAGCCCTCTAAAATACATGCTTCACTATTTCAGCCTAAAAATACATTCTTCATAATAATGTTTTGAGGCATCTACTGATTGATGACCACCTGATGAAGGGCGATGTTTTAGGCAACTGGATTCGGCAAACTGGGTTTGGCATACTGGGTTTTGGCCAACTATGATTCTTTGTTTTTTAATCGGCAAACTGGCACTCGGCAAAAAGGGGTTCGGCAAAGTGGTCTCGACAATTTGGCATTCGGTAAACAGGATTTCAATCATCTGGCCTAGGATCCGTCATAATACCGTATGTTAGTGGATAGCAAAGAAAATCAGATCGGTGATGAGTATGTACAGCATCAACATATGCTTCAAAGCTTAAAACAGGTTGAGAAGCCAATGGTCCACCCGAAAGATAAGATCCCTAAGCAACACCAGTGGAGTTATCTATCAAGTAGGATGTGCTAATAGTGACAAAATCTACATTGGAGAGACCGGTAAAAAGTTTAACGTCCGCCTAGGTGAACATTGTAAAGAGGTTGAAGAAAACATTAAAGAGAGCACAGACGATCACTATGAATGGTTCGGCCTCAGAGGACAGTTTCAAATCGGCCATCACAGGACATATCATATGGTAAAACATAATCACATTCCAGATTGGAAACACCCCAGGGCCCAAAGTAGAAGGATTAAAAATCCATATGGATCAGGAAGAAAGACAACAACAAGAACAGAGAAGAAGGTGCACATGTTAACATCAGATCAGGCATGATATGCAGACAAAGTGCCACCAGTCGGCTAGCTGGAGATGTAGCTAACACGTAAATGCCAGTCATTTGATAATGGTAGCTGTTAGCGACCGAAACTGTCATTGTAAGTTTCAAAACTTTTAGTCTATATATTAAAGAAACAAGTACAGTAATTCAACTAAAAACTAAAACAAATTCTTCCAAATATATTGGCAAAGATAATAACAAGGGCGGATTTAGTGAGGGGGGGGGCGGGAAAGTATAAGAAAAACAACAACAAAAACAAAAAACAAAAAAGGAAGAAAAAGAAAAAAATGATAGCCCAGAACGCCTCAAATGTTATTTTTTTGGGCGTCTAGAACACAAATATTTTGAGGGGGCATGTCCTGGGCTCCCCAGGATGGTGTTGTCTCGTAGGCCTAACTTTCGTCCCCCCCCCCTTTTTTTTTGGTACATCTGTGGATCCGCCCCTGGATAATGAATGACTTTCATGAATGCTAACATTGTAAATGTTAAGGCCTTATAAACAAAAATGGTATGAATATTTGATGACGGCAGGATTTGGCTGGCGGTGGCGAAGGGGGAAAGAGGTCCCCGAAGGGTGAGACCCGACAGGAGCAAAGTGGGCGTAGTCGGGTGTAAAAAGGCACATTTAATCGATTTATAGATAGTCTACTAGTATGTAAAAAATACATATATTTTTTTTTCTCCCCGACGATTTGCAGTTAGGCCAGCTTCTCCCGATGGGAAGGCTCCACTGGCACCACCCCTTTGTGAACCTGGTCCTGGAGAATAAAAAATAGAAACAACATCAAAATATGACTTAAATGATACTTACACATGCACTTAAAATAATTAGAGTGTAGTTTACAAAAAGATCAAGCTTTAAACTTGCTACAAGTAGCCAGATTCCCATACAGAGGCAAAATGAGCCAAAACCAACTTGGGTTATGGCGGTGGATTTTACCTTGTCCCTCTTAACTGGTTGGCGAAGCGTGAATGTTACCGTTTTGGTCACAGGTTGCTGGACAACCGTAGTAAATCCAGTATTTACCTCCATAACGGTGCTTCAGAAATCTATTAAAAAGAAAACAGAATACTGATGCAGTTTTTTTTACTTTATTTTCCCCTCAAGCAGTGAATCCTAATGGATAATAATGATGATGATGATGATGATGATGATGCTGATGATGATGAGGATAATATAATGTTACAATAAAATATGCTAATGTAATAAAATATAATAATGTAATAAGATATAATGTAATAACATACAATAATGTAATAACATATAATAATAATAATAATCTATCATTATCATCATCATCATCATCGTCGTCATCACCATCATCATAATCATCATCATCACCATCATCATAATCATCATCATCATTATCATCATTATCATCATCATCATCATCAACATCATCATCATCATCATCATTATCATCATCAGATAATGATGATGATGATGATAGGGCCAAGGTTCCTATGCGGGCAATCGTGAAATATTGCATTACTGTATTTGCAGTGACGTAAACATGGCAACAAACGAAACCAGGAGACCACATCGGGGCCTGGCGGAACGTTTTTCAAAGTGGGCCCCACTTATAAGATAAATTGGAATATTAATCAATATGCAGATCTGGAGTCAAACCTAGGGGCTGGGGGTCAACATTTTTCCCAAAAACGAAAGGGGATCCGGGTGTCTTCCCCCAGGAAAATTTTAATTTTCTTGATGGCGGGAAATTATCGTTCTCGACTGTTGAGCTAGGTGTCTAATGACTTTGTTCTTCAAAATTCAAGGTTTTCCCCCTCTTGAAAACGGTCAGGTAAACTTTCTTATTCTTATTACATTAAATAGGCCTGTTATGTGTGTGTGTATACATACATAAAAGAAAAAATGAGTAGTTGCATACGTATTATTTTTTCAATAAATCGATGAGCTCCAAAGAAATGGGAGGGGAGTCCGGGGGTTCTCCCCCGCGAAAATGTTGATCCCTAGATGGCGAAAAATGAGCTTTTCCGACTTCTGATGTGTCTCAATTCCTTTTAAGTTCTTCAAAATTCAAGGTTTTCCTCTCTAAAAAACGGTCAGGTAAGTCTTTTTTACATTTTTATTACAGGAGATAGGCCAAGTGTGTATACATACATAAAAAAAAATGAGTAGTTGCATACGTATTCTTTTTTCAATAAATCGATAAGCTCCAAAGAAACGAGGGATCCGGGTGTTCCCCCCAGGGAAAATTTTGATTCTTAGAAGGCGGGATATAAGTTTTCCCGACTTCTGAGGTGTCCTTTAATTACTTTTAAAGTCAGACTCCGGAGGAAAAAAATTTTTTGATATGTTGTAGAACTGATTTTTCTAAGACAGAAAAAAGTTGTTGGACGAAAAACTGGGGAACAGTGAATGAGATACAGATTTTTTAATATTTAAAAACTGGGGGAAAAAGGGGTGTAACCGCCAATTTTTACACCTTTTTCCCCCAGTTTTTAAATATTCAAAAATCTGTATCTCATTCACCGTTGCTCAGTTTTTGATCAAACTACTTTTTTCTGTCTTAGAAAAATCAGTTCTACAACATATCAAAAATTTTTTTTCCTCCGGAGCCTGACTTTAAGTTCTTCAAAATTCAAGGTTTTCCCCTCTTGAAAATTATTATGATGAATCAATGAACCCAAAAAGAAAAGGGGGATTCAAGTTCTCCCAGGGAAAATGTTGATTTTTAAATGGTGGGAAATGAGCTTTCCCGAATTGTGAAGTATCTTTTAGTGACTTTAAGTTCTTCAAAATTCAAGGTTTTCCCCTCTTGAAAACGATCAGGTAATTTTTTCCCATTATTATTACAATATTATAGGCCTTATGTGTGTATGACAAATAAAGATTGAGCAGTTGCATACGATTTTTTTACCCAGGAACCCATAAATCCCAAAAAGAAAGGGAATCCGGGGGTTCTCCCCCAGGAAAATTTTGATTCCTAGAAGGCGGCAGTGGCGTATCCAAATGGGCGTGGGGGCGCACGCCCCCATCCCAGTCGCTCCCCCCATTCAAAAACTTCGAAGCAAAAAAAATTAGGCTAGGCTTATGCTCAAGAAAATGGGTTAATGCTTTCTCAACTTCACTTTATTGACGTTCATCAAAACACCATATTATGTATTTATTCGTCCTTCATTTCATAGCAACTAATAATAATAATAATAATAATCAATATTTATAAAAATGGTCACTAAAATGGTCGCTGTCACACATAATAAAAAACACACATAAATTATTCTAAAACTGTTGCTATGACTCGATGCCTCGAAAGGTCTAGCATAGTAATTTTCCTGATTGAACATTTCTTTCCGATTATACAAATATCTCCAAACATTTCATATTTTTTTGCCAAAAAGTGGGGGGCCGGGCCCCGACCCTCCGGTTCCGCCGGCCATGTCATTATTATTATTATTATTATTATTATTATTATTATTATTATTATTATTATTATTATTATTATTATTATTATTATTATTATTATTAATCCATGGCATTACTAGAGCTCGTAGGCCGGAGCTTGTGGAAGATTTTGAGAGGGTGTTCACCTTCCAAATGAGATTTTTTTTAAATAGAAACCTCCGAATGGCCACAAATGACACTCAGACTGTGACAGACATGTGTTGGCTTGGTGTGGGCCTATTCTTATATTTGTTGTAGTCATTTCATTTATTATTTCCAGGCAATATAATATACAAAAAGCAAATACACAACCTGAGGATAATTCAAAGCAAACTTAATTTTTATCGAGAGGTTCTCCAAACAGAAACAAGACAGCAAACACACATATAAAAATTTATTTATTTATTTATTTACATTTGTTTACCCAGGGTAGCCCAAACAGTTAAAACACTGATTTCCATTGGGGCCCTGCATTTAAAGCACATGGTCGTAACCGATTATATTTTCTTAATTAGTGCCTTCGTACAATTTGTATTTAAATATGTTTAGAGAAGTCGCAGTTCTCAAATCAATATCTAAGTCATTCCATATATTCGCCCCGGTCACCTTAAAACTCGTGGAATAACTTTTGCTTTTCGAAAAAGGAACCTTCAACTTCATAATAGTTGACTGTCTCGTTTCACGAGCTTGCAAATACGGTGTGAAAAGGTTTGTCATGTATAAAGGCGTTAATGCATTTATAAACAAGTATAGCTCTTTTATACGTAACTCTTTCGGAAAACGAAAGCCAACTGAGTTGTGCAAACATATCTGCAGACGCGGTAAGAAAATTGCATTTTAAAACTATCCTAGCAGCTCTTTTTATACATTTGTTAAGTAAGGCATTGTGGGATATGTAACGACCTCCCCATACAGTGCAGCAATAGTCTAAAGATGGCCTAACTAAGCTTACAAATAGAGTGTTTAGGCTTCTTTGGGGGACACAATTACCTATTCAACTTAACATACCCAGTTTGGATGAAACAGTTTTCTTGACGAATTCAACATGTGGTGTCCAACTCAAAGTTTCGTCAATGATGACACCAAGACACTTACATGATTTCGTTCTAACAATTACAGTATGGGCAATGGTTACATTGAAGTCTACATTGGAAATTTTCTTTTTGGATCCAACGAGTAGGGATTTAGTCTTGTTTGAGTTAATTGTAAGTTTGTTTCTAATGGCCCAATCGTTAACTATGTCAAGTGCGACATTTAAATTATTTTCAATATCCTTAACACTGGAGGAGGACCAGGTTAACGTTGAGTCACCAGCATACATAAATAGTTTACAGAATAGAGGGATACAAGGTGACAGATCACTGGAATAAATAATAAATAACAGTGGCCCCAAAATCGATCCTTGTGGTACGCCAGTGTTTAATGGCAAAGGTTTTGATAATTTCCCACCAATATTAACAGATTGACTTCGATCGCTTAGTAAGATGTAAACCACATAATGACAGAAGCAGACATATGCATATGCCTAAGTTTATCTAGGAGAATTGTATGGTTTACAGAGTCAAATGCTTTACTAAGATCAATAAAAACAGTACCAGTCATTTCACCACGCTCCATAGCATGAAGATAGTCATTCGTTAAGTCATGCAATGTTGTTTCAGTTGAATGCAATGGTCTAAACCCCGATTGGCAGCGAAGAATAAGATTATTTCCATTAAGGAATCAATAAACAGCCGAGTGCACCCATCTTTCTAAAATCTTTGAAATAATTGAAAGTATTGAAATGGGCCTATAATTGCTAGTATTGCATTTGTCTCCTCCTTTGTGAATCGGTGTGACTAATGCATGTTTCGAATCTGAGGGATACTGTTCACATTTAATTGAGAGGTTCAATACGTGCGTTAATGATTTAATAATGTACGGAGACGCAAGCTTTAGCATTTTTACACTAATGCCATCCGGACGAGTTGCTTTGCAAGGCGACATTGATGTGATTTGTTTTCGAACAAAATCTTCCGTGATATTATGCAGAGTACATTGCTGAATTGGTTCAGAATAAGACAAATGGGCATGTCCATTTCAAGTTCGCGCGTGACGTCGTCACTACTTGCCATACGTCCTCCAATAGTGGAGAAATGCTCATTAAACATATCAGCAATTTCGGCTTGATTTTTTCCATTTTTGGAAGTGATTGAGCTTGGAACCGATTTCGGTTTATTCGGAAGAGCCTCTTTTAACTTCTTCCACAGCATGGTAGAGTTTCCTTTGTTTTCAATCGCTGATGTGAAATACTCCTTTTTCTTTTTACGGATGCTGTTGGCTACGGTATTCCGTAGTTTTTTGTATGCGTCCCAATCATCTTCAGAATTAGATTGTTTTGCAATTTCATGAGTGCGATCGCGTTGACGCATAAGTCGGTAATTTCAACATCAAGCCAAGGTAAAGAGGTGCTTCGAACGCGTTTGGATTTTATCGGAGCGTGATGGTTAATGACAACCATAAATAGGGAGTGCCATAGACCCCATGCCTTCTCAACCCTGTGACAGGTTAGAACATTTTCCCATGGAACATTCAGGAGATCGCGTTAGAAAGTTTCATTATCTAAGTTGTTAAAACATCTAAAATTAACATAGCGACTTTCGTTTAAATAGCAAGCTAAAAAAAAAAAAAAAAAGAAACACACAGAATAACAAAAAAAATTTAAGGAAACTAGTCAATATTTACTTCTTCTTTCCGTTTTTTGTTATTTATTAAATAGGTGGTTACGAAGATGGTACTTAAAATTATGATTGTTAATTCGGTCTCTGACAGCAGGAGGTAAACTGTTCCAAACGTACGGAAAATAATTAAAGCACGAAAATTTATGGTAATTGGTTTTGGCATGTAAGATTTTAAATCTAAAGTCATCGGCATGTCTGGTATTAATTTGAGGGAGGAGGACAGTGTTGACATTATATTGATGATGTATGCATGATAAAATAAACGAAGAGATATTTCAACCGGGTGGCAATGTAAGTTGTGTTAAGCATAATTAATCTCTCTTCATAATTAAATGCATGGTCATAACCAAACAGGCTCGTAAAGCGTCTCTGAAACTTTTTTAAAGCATTAATATGTTTATTTTGATATGGATAAAATGCATGAACACCATATTCGAGAATAGGCCTACATAAAGCATTAAATAATAACATGAGAGTAACAGGGTTAGAACAACGAACTATACATCTAATAAAGCCAGATATTCTGGCTACCGACGAGTTCTGTTTGGTGGGAGGGGCCTGACCTGTCCGGCGGGGCCCTACATTAATTATGTGTCAGAGCAAACAATGGTTTCACTCTACCGTACTGTACACACGTAGTCTAGCTTCCGATAGAAGCTGCAAAAGGATTACAGTATCCTGTCAAGTATCAAGTTGGTTTTATCAAACCACAACACAATTCTATGCTGTGTCTATAGAACCTTATCCAAACCACAGTATAAAATTGAAGTTTTGAAGTGTAGATAAAGTTTCTGTCCATACTACCCAGGAAAGTCCCTGAGTCCAGTCCATCACGTTTAAGACAATTTGACAACGAAAATAAAAAACACGCCATAGCCTAAATGTTTACCTCTTATACAAGGGAATATTATCGTTCATTAGTTATGGTTTTAATATTTGTCAAAATAGACAATTTTTAAATAGGGCACGAAGTCATATCCAGTTGTGCTTGTGTACAGACTTTCATACCGAGCAGACATCTGGAAAGTCACTTTTGCCTGTTTACAAAATACAGCGTAACATACATGTCACATACATACATACATACATACATACACACGAAGAGTATCCTAAAAGTTCCTTTGCTAGAAAGCATAAGAACCAATAATAATAATAATAATAATAATAATAATAATAATAATAATAATAATAATAATAATAATAATAGTGATGATAATGTAATAGTAATAATGATAGTAATGGTAATGACAATAGTAATAATAAGTATGGACTTATAGAGCGCATAATGTATAAAGCCTCTATGAGTTAGACCATGGTTGTTTTGATTAGAGAGTTTGAATCCCTATGATCAGCAGCAATTTTTCAATGACGCAGTTTAATTAAAAGTGAGATGCAATACCGTTCCTAAATTTTAATCAAGTAAGGACAATCTAAATGTTAATCCATTTTAAGACTCAATTTTAACCATTTTAAGCTTGTTATTAACTTATTATCCCATATTAAACTATTTTAGCACAGT
>NW_022745582.1:0-930 GCF_011630105.1 Anneissia japonica
TAAGATACGGTACTTCAGAAGTCGGGAAAGCTCATTTCCCACCATTTAGAAATTAACATTTTCCCCGGAAGAACCCGAACTTCCGTTTTCTCTTTGGGTTCATTGATTCATTATAATAATTTTCAAGAGGGGAAAACCTTGACTTTTGAAGAACTTAAAGTAATTAAAAGACACCTCAGAAGTCGGGAAAACCCATTTCCCGCCTTCTAAGAATCAAAATTTTCCTGGGGGAAGAACCCCCCTTTCTTTTTGGGATTTATGGATTCATGGAAAAAAATTGTATGCAACTATTCATTTCTTTTTTATGTATGTATATACACATAAGGCCTATCTACTGTAATAACAATGCGATAAATTTACCTGACTGTTTTCAAGAGGAGAAAACCTTGAATTTTAAAGAACTTACAAGACACCTCAGAAGTCGGGAAAACTCATTTTCCGCCTTCTAAGAATCAAAATATTCACGGGGGAAAACCCCCTGACCCCCCTTTCTTTTTGGGATTTATGGATTAATGGGAAAAAAAATCGTATGCAATTAGGCCTACTCAATTTTTGTTATGTATGTATACACACATAAGGCCTATCTACTGTAATAACAGGGATAAATTTACCTGACTGTTTTCAAGAGGGGAAAACCTTGAATTTTGAAGAACTTAACGTAATTAAAAGACACCTCGGAAGTCAGGAAAACTCATTTCCCGCCTTCTAGATATCAAAATTTTCCCGGGGGAGGACCCCCGCACCCCCTATTCTTTGGAAACCTTGAATTTTGAAGAGCAAAGTCATTAGAAACCTAGCTTAAAAGTCGAGAAAGGTCATTTCCCGCCATCTAGAAATCAAAAATTTCCCGGGGGAGGACCCCCGGTTCCCCTTTCCTTTTTGGGAAAAATGTTGACCCCCCCCCATCCCCTAGGTTTTTCCAGATCTGCA
>NW_022745583.1:0-7986 GCF_011630105.1 Anneissia japonica
CTAGCAAAGTCGCCCCGTAGCCAAGTTGCTCCCTTGACTAATATTGAATATTATTATTAACAAACCTTTGAAACTCATAACTCCCATAACAGATACTTGTAAGATGAACACGGAACGATGTACATTAGTTTTCATTGAATTTCTAATAAAAATTATGAAATCTGAAAGTTGTGTTTATTGATTTCCTAATTCGCAACAAACAGCGTCTTACCTTTTATTGGAATTTTGTTCTGGCTAGCATCATCCATATCGTGTCTTGGACTAACTTGGAAAAGCTAATATTCTCTTTTTAAATCCTTTTAAAAATACGTAATACTTTATTGATAAAAGAAGTTGCTAAAAGAACACAAGACGGTACAACAAAGTTTCAGAGTTTATGTAGGGAACTACCGTAAGTTTCCATCATAAAAACATTTTGTGTAAAAAACAAATAACTTTTATTTGAACAAAAATGAAATGTACAAAGCCTTGATGGATTAATATTATATACAAATATAAAATAAAACAATGTACACAAACTAGCTAACCTGGCCTGCTAGCTCTCTCCCAGGCCAGATAAGTTCTAGATAAGTTTCAAAGGTTAGTTAATAATAATATTCAATATTAGTCATGGGGGCGACTTGGTTAGGGGGCGACTTTGCTATGGGGCGTCTTGACGCGGGCAACTTGGCTGTCTCTAGGGGGCGACTTGACTGGATCCCAAATCTGATGCTTCGTTGTTAGGTTACAGGAGTTTAAACACACTGCTGCTTTAACCCCGTTTTCCACTAGGTGAATTTATGCGCATTCACATTTCTATTGGAGGTTTTCGCTTCAGAGAAATCAGCAGTTCGAACAGTTTCCACTTTTTGCGAAGCAAAAAAATGTGCAAATAAACAGAGCTCAGGAAGTGAACCGACGCTTTGATTTGCACGATCAAATTCGCCTAGTGGAAAACAGGATTAAAGAACAATATTTGAGAAATCAGCAGTCAAATTTTACGATTTGGAAAAAATATAGATAGATAAAGGTTAGATTTATCGTTCCATAAAATGGCTTTCAAAAATGTTGAAATTTCAACATGTTTTTGCCATTATCTCAGAAAGTCGATTTGCGAGGAGTGACTGGTTGGGCTTGTCTTTGCCACTTATCATTTATTGTTATTTTCAATTTGCATCGTATCATTATTAGCATCACTTATCATTGTTTGCATCAGCATGATCACATTGTCATCATTATCAGTATCCTAAATATAATCAATATATTATCATTGTCATTAACATCATTGTGATCGTCATAATGGTCATTGACAGCATTGTCATCTACATCATGGCGTATTGTCATCATCATCTTCAGTTATCATATTTACATTATTTATATCATAAACATGCATCAGTCACCTATAAAGCTTGGTTACTTTAAAATCTATACACACTCGCTACAATGTTTCCAGTGCAATCGTTGTACTGCGTACAGTAGCAGTCTCCGACACAATTGGAAAGACTCCTCTGTCCGACCAGTTGAACCAATCAGTATCCTTGAAAGTTGTCGG
This sequence comes from Anneissia japonica, assembly GCF_011630105.1. Lineage (NCBI taxonomy): Eukaryota > Metazoa > Echinodermata > Crinoidea > Comatulida > Comatulidae > Anneissia > Anneissia japonica. The sequence goes on from NW_022745583.1 coordinate 1,532, forward strand.
CGATAGTGTGCAGCGATTGTATGGAAACCAGTCTTAACCCATGTCATACATCATTCAAGTAATTTTTAATTTTCAATCTTTAACATTTATTTTTGTTTATTTATAGCTGATTTGTGTAATCCTGACCCTTGCCAGAATGGAGGTTACTGTAATGAAAACGGAGATGACACGTACACCTGCTCATGCCCAGCTGCCTACATTGGCACAAATTGTGAGACCTTTGGTAAGTATACAATTAAACCTGTCTGTCTTTTTGCAGTAGGAATACACAAATACTAAATGAATGGAACATCCAAGAATTTAGTGGAGTGGAAGAGGTGATTAAAGTTTGGGTTGGAAAAAATTTGTGAGTGAAGCGAGCAACTAGGCTGGGGCTAGGGGCCGCAAAAGGGGAAAATTTACGTTTTTACGTTCTAGTGCATTAAGTTCAATACCAAGTCTGACAAAATAGGCCTAATTGTAAACGTAGTTTTTGGGCAACACCAGACTATATTCACTCAATATACCACCAGCCTATTGGATTGCGGAACTCCTGGATACGGGCCTGTGAGCATTTCAGATTAAAGAATTAAAAAAAAAAAATGTTTTTTTTTTTCTTTTTCGTGGGATCGTCCCACTTTTAATTTTTTTTAAAAATACAGTTATAAATGTATATACTGTATTGAAAAATAAACAATGATATAGGGAACATATAATTACTTAAAGTAACATTTTGTATGCGTTTATTTCTTAACGTTTTCCTTTCAATTTTATATTTTAACTTATTTCTTTAACTTAGTTTTTCTTCATCGTTTTCCTTTCAATTTTATATTTTAATATATTTCTTTAACTTAGTTTTTCTTCATCGTTTTTCTCAATAACTAATACTTAAAACTACGCTTTAAATACTAAAGGTGATTTAACTTACCTAATATTTACATAAAAAAAATAAATAGCTCTTTATTTAAAGATCAAATTGTTATCATTAATTTTCCGTGGGTATAATGTAAAGAAGAGTTTTGATGCTTCCTCATAGTTTACGTCGATATTTCTGTGTATGTTCATTATCGCCAAGGCGCCTTGACGTTCAGATTTCATACTGGACCTTAACCATGTTCTCAATTTTCTCATTGCTGAAAAACTACGCTCACACTCTGCTGATGTTATAGGCAACGTACAACCAATCTTGATTATATTAAAAATATTTGGAAACTTTAACTTGTCGCAGACTTTAATTGCCTTTGCCAGACTAGATGGACGATACCAAATATATTCTCTTTTATATGGAATACAGTCTTCCGTATGGTTATTGCTTAGCAACTGCATTGAGTTACTAAACACATTATACTTCTTCAAATAAACACGTCATCTGTGATGAATCTGACTCAAATACATTTTACTTCTTTTTTTTTTTCAGAAAGTCCTAGATGAGCCTACAAATGCAGATGGTGCTGCGGGACAACAGTTTCACACTGAATGCGGATATTTGGCCGGTCTGGGCATCCCACTTCCTTTCCCTGTTCCTTTCCCTGTTCCTGTCCCTTTTCCTTTCCCTGTTCCTTTCCCTTTCCCTGTTCCTTTCCCTTTCCCTTTTCCATTTCGCATTTATGAAACTATGTTGAACGAGTAATTATAAGCCATGCTTTTATCGTGACAGCTTGGCCTACTTAGATTGTCCTAGCCTAGTTAGACCTGGTCTACCTTTAGCAATTTTTTATATTCTTTGAATTGAAAATAATATTGTACATTAATGAATATAACACATGTTTTTAAGTATTAAAATATGTGTTGGATTTTATTCATATTTAATCTTTTATTGTCCAATATATTACAAAAAATGCATCAGAAAATCTTTGTTCATACACTGCAACATATAAAAGGTTTAGAAATTCATTATATTCAATATATAAAAAAATTAAGATACACAATTCAATTTACAATGAAATAAAAGTTAAATAGATGAAAGGTAAAACAATTCATTATTTACAATTGAAATAGAAAGCTAAATTAGGTAATACTGTGCTATTTAATTATTAATAATTAGATTGATGTGATGCAGGAGGTTCTCTCCATGGGTAGCAAAAAGTATCTTTCAACATACTTGTTGTAAATTATAATAGAATGTGGGACAAATGATTTGTTATAGCATTTAGTACGAGTAGGTAAGGATCGGACACGGATATAGGATGAGAAAAATTTGTACTCGTAGAGTGGATGATCAGTTTGAGAAAGTATGCATTTTACCATGGAGAGAACACCTGCATCATATTTAAAATTGAGCTTAGAAAAATCTTTTCCTATTGCACGCCCCGCACTTCTGGTAATCTATGCCAACAATTCCTTATCTTTCTCATGTAAGCTAGCCTCCCATATAATCACACTGAGTATCATTGATTGGTAGAACATTTCTAGAATTTTTTTATCAATATTAAATTTCCTAAGTTGCCGTAACATATGAAGTCGTTGCTGGCCTTTTTTGTACAGTCTTAGTGTATTACTGCACCAATCAAACTTTTCATCAATCACAGTGCCTAAGTATTTATACTCGGGAACAACTTTAATCTGTTCACCATCAATTTTAAGTGGTTCATGGTCTGACCTATTTTTAATGATTCACATGTTTTTTTTAGTTGATTTTAAGGAAATGGTTCTTACACCAGTTAGATCATTTAAATAATTATTAAGGGATTGGGGGGGGCCACTGTTTAAACTGACAAGGACAGTGTCATCAGCATATTTGATTGCGACAGTCGTTGGTGTAGTCGTTCGGGGTTCAGGGCGTGGGGTCCAGGGCCCGCCAAAGGGGCCCAGTGAGGTCAAGGGCCAAAGCCATTGGGGGGGGGTTACTGCACCAATCAAACTTTTCATCAATCACAGTGCCTAAGTATTTATACTCGGGAACAACTTTAATCTGTTCACCATCAATTTTAAATGGTTCATGGTCTGACCTATTTTCAATGATAAGTTCACATGTTTTTTTTAGTTGATTTTAAGGAAATGGTTCTTACACCAGTTAGATCATTTAAATAATTATTAAGGGATTGGGGGGGGGGCCACTGTTTAAACTGACAAGGACAGTGTCATCAGCATATTTGATTGCGACAGTCGTTGGTGTAGTCGTTCGGGGTTCAGGGCGTGGGGTCCAGGGCCCGCCAAAGGGGCCCAGTGAGGTCAAGGGCCAAAGCCATTGGGGTGGGGGACGAAGCCCTAGAAGCCAGAGCATTTTTGCACTTTTAAATCGTGTATATGACGTATATTTAAATATTTCTTGCAGTTGAAAATAAAATACATTTTTGTAATTACCCATTGCAAGGGATTAAGAGTTCTGGTATGCAGGGCTTCAATGATCACTTCTTTTCGACACAGGATTTCAAAACAGTTGTCAATAACACACAGTAAAAACACTGAAATTAAGTAAATTTGAACATTAATATTTATTGTATAAACAACAAAGTAGAATTTTTTTTTTCTGCTAGAAATCAATCTTACAAATACTCTAATACTATTATACAATTAAAAAAAACAGCTAGACACCACTGAGGCTCGAACCGAGGATGGTTAGGGAAATGCATAGAGTTCTAACGATACGGCTATTTAATTGGACCCAGCGGAGGTAAGTGCACTATAGTTTTTGTCTACCATGCGTAAATTCAATGAGGGTTGAGGGCGAAAATTGTTCATGCCTTACACTGTAAATTTGTGTTTATTTTAGTTTAACACTCAAATCAAATCAAATATAATTTTATTTTCCATACAATATACAATATAGTAAAATATACAATAAGAATGCAAAAAAAACCATGGTGAATCCAAAATTTTCCAAACAGGGGTGGGGCATTTGTTTTCATTGCTTCAATACATAACACTGATATGCACTGAAATTTAAAAATTTAGTGTCAAAATGGGGTGGGGGGGGGGACATAATCCAGTGCCCCATTGCACCTGTTTAACTTTAGATAAAGTTATTGTCTTCTAATGGAAAATACATTATGTTACTGTAAGAAATTTAAAATTAATTTAATAAAATAATAGTTAAAGTTTTGGTAAACCATGTGTAACTGGTTGATTGTCTCAAAAACCATATTGTTACACCTGGTGTACCTAAGGTATAATTATTATTTTGTTGTTGATGTATGCAAAACTTCTTCAAACTTGGTTAAATTGTCATTTTATATGAGCAGAGATGATGGAAATAAAAAAGTCCGACAACGCCATCACATGTTCTCATTCAATGTGAATCGAAGCGCCATTTTGTTTCAGCCAAATACATAATCATTGAGGTTCGTAAATAAGTGTTTATTCTTTATACTTTAGATTATATAAGTAAAATATATGTTGACATTGTAGAAAAGTTGCACGATTGACGTCTTTATACATATTAGCTCAGTTTCACTTCACTGAATCTGTAGTTGTTTGTAACGCCTGAGCTGATAGGCAAACTACATCACAATATCTCTGATTGTTGTTCATTGTAGATCATCGGCTGAATAGTATTGACTTTGAAAACTTATATTATGTCCTGTAGTATACAACGATAGCAATGGGCTTTATATGAAATCTTGTAATTCATTTATTTTTATGATTTTATCTTTACTTAAATTTCAATTCACCTTCCTATTTGAGAAACACCCCCCATGCCCCAAGTTTCACAGGCCATGCTCCACTCCTCCCATCATCTGACGCCACAACGAGGTCGTCGTATAAAAAGTTAAATAATACTTATCTGCGTTATTTTGGTTGCCAATCCCTAATATTGTGGTCTAGCACAATTTGGAACATACTAAACCATAGTCCTTGACCTATACCAAGGTTCTAGTCAGCCCTTTGGTTAAGACCCCCACCCCCGTTAGACATGTCAGATCCCTTGTTGGCAAATTTCTAGAGCCACAACTCAGTGGCGGCTCTAGGATATATTTTCTGGGGGGGGGGGGGAGCCAAGTTGTCATACAGGGGGACTTGAGCTCGTAGGCTTGAGCTGGGGAAAGAGGCTGCGAGGGAGGCTCCCCCTCCTAAATGAGATTTTTTAAGAATATCAGCCTCTGGTTGGCTAGAAATGGCACTCTGAGACTTTGACAGACATGCTGGCTTGGTGTGGGCCTATTTTTATATATTTTATGGTCTCATGACTGCCCGACGAGCTCTGTCCAGCAGGGGGGGGGGGTGTGTGGAGGCTTGACCTAAGCCCCCCTGTCCCCCCACTCGCGCCGCCACTGCCACCCTACTACCCTACTACCGTATTATCAATTGTCTCCCTGACAGGCTCCCTGAAGAAAGCTTAGTTAACTATATTCCCTGAATTGGCTTCTACTTTTTTCCCTCTAATCTTTTCATTACTATTTGTGTCACAAATATAATGTGTCTGGTCATGTATTTTATAAAAACGTATTTAAACCTGGATTGGAATTGTTTTTCTTTTATAGGTACTGTATATAATATTTTTGCATCTATAGTTTAGATAAAACATTAGTTCTGAATGGTACCAGTCATTTTTTTCTACTTTTTTTATTAAGTGGCTACATCCTAAAAGTTCTGTGAGTTTTTCTTGCAGAACTTATTGTAGCGTCCCTCCATACAATTTATATGTTTAAATTACTGTGTTTTATACTGCACCTTTTTATTACTTCAATTGTATGGAAATGAAAATACCATATATTTAATTTGATTTGAACAAGTAATATTATTATTATTATTATTATTGTTATTATTATTATTATTATTATTATTATTATTATTGTTATTGTTATTATTATTATTATTATTATTATTATTAATTTATGATTTAAGGTTTCTGAAAAATAATCTCGACATGGGCTATGAAGAGGAAATCAAGAAGGTAGACATTGCACCAGCAATGATGCCTAAAGCATATATGGTAATTGTTATTCTTCAAAATATATATTATATTTTCATCTATTTCCTTTAATAATAAGGCCAAAAAAAATTGTTTGTTTGCCCTCCTCCATCCGCCCCTAACTCACTGAAAAAATGGGGGGGGGGGGGAGGAAACAACACAAAAAGGGTTTTTTTTTAGCTTTTTTTTTTTACAAATTAAAAAAAATGTGAGTGAATTTATCTTTATTTTTTGCCAGATGCCCTACAAATTAGTCTAAAGTTGTTGTCTGATGTAAGAAAATGCCATTCTAGGCCTCTGTGGGTTAATTTTATTCCATCTGACAAGTATTTTTAAAAAATAAAAAAATAAAAAAAAAATTTTTTCCACCGACCCCTATTTATCATTTTTTTTAAAAAGAAGGGCAAACAAACAATTAATTTTTTTGGCCTAATCAGCAGCATGGCAGGCTGCCACTTTCAGAAACAAAAAAATAATACTCTGATCGGCAATAAATGCATTTTTTGTCCAAATTTTAATAACATAGAGTTTGCCCTACAAATTGAGACAAGCTTCTGGGACCTGAAAATGTGGAGTTGTCTTGTAGGTTGGTGTCCAATTAGAGGCAGGGCCGGATTTATGAAAA
>NW_022745584.1:0-551 GCF_011630105.1 Anneissia japonica
GGTTGAAAAATACAGGGGGAGTCTTTATGGCCCAAAATTGTGATTTTAGAGCACATTGGTAATGTTATTCGACAAGCAAATTACAGTAACATTTTTAGCAAATTTCTTTGAAAAAATATCGTAGGCATAGGGCCTAGCTAGGTATACAGTATTTTCATTTTACAGTAGTTTGGAACGATATCGGAAGTGGGTGTGCTGGCAGTGGCCTGCTAAGGACTACAATTTATTTGAAAATATCTTGGGTCCGATCGTCCACACCAGTTGGGCCCAATCGTCTGTCACCCGAAGTTTTCATTACGATTATCAAGAACGTACACGGTCTAGGCCCTGGGCAAGGCTTAGCTTGCAGTCGTCACTCTGCTACGTATACTATTACCGCATAACAAAGAAAGCGACCCACGTGGTGCATTCTTAAATATTACACACATTATTTAATTGTATTAGACGATAACACAATATCATTGATTGAACAATCTAACTACCCTCGCATCGCAGTAATACTGAACTAGGCCTAGCTTAGGCCTCATGTTTTTGTGGAAAGCTAGATAGTT
>NW_022745585.1:0-719 GCF_011630105.1 Anneissia japonica
CATTTTTAAAACAGCATTGCATTTTTCTTTAACTCTATTTGCTTCCACTTTGGTAGGTCGCTGAATTGGTTGAAGCCCATTTTAAACGCCCTGTAGAAATCACGTGTTGAAAGATGGAGCTAAAAAGATAAAAACAAATTAAAAATTACAAGAAAGAATCTACAACAGAATGTCTATATTCACCTGATATTGATGACAAGACCTAAAAGGGCATTAGAGTTAAACTTGCCTAAGTAGACTTCGCCTAACTCGAATAATTTCTAAGTCGAACTTATTTTACATGCCAAATTGTTGTGTTTTCCATTAATTAACAATTTGTAAGTCGAATTTTATTTAAGTCGAATTTTATTAAGTCGAATTTTATTTAAGTCGAACAATTTTTCAATGGCATTTTGGATTTGACTTAGGCAAGTTCAACTGTATATTAATAATTAATGAACACTAAATGTTACAACTTGATTGTCAATAAAAATGAGTAATATTTAAAAGTATTATTACATAACAGTATCTCATTCTTATTAACATAATCATTATCATGATGACCATAATCATCATCATCATCATAAAGTCATGCCATATTTTGTCTTCTTCGCTGCCTATCATGAAACACTAATCTATTAAAAGTTATTTAACACCCTAAACTTTCAAGTTAAGTACTACGAAACATACCTCTAAGTGATTTCTATCAACATCTTTTGGGAGTCTGTAATTTCTTATAA
>NW_022745586.1:0-544 GCF_011630105.1 Anneissia japonica
AATGTCGGGAAAGCTCAATTCTCGCCATCTAGGAATTAAAATTTTCCCGGGGAAGAACCCCTGGATCACCCTTTCTTTTTGGGATTTATCGATTCATGGAAAAAAAATTACGCATGCAACTACTCATTTGTTTATGTATGTATACACACATAAAATAAAAAATGAGAAAAATTTACCTGACATTTTTAAAGAGGGGAAAACCTTGAATTTTGAAGAACTTTAAAAGTCATTAAAAGACATTTCAGAAGTCAGGTAAGCTCATCTCCTGCCATCTAGAAATCGAAATTTTTCCGGGGAATCCGGACCCTTTATCTTTGGAGTTCATTGATTAATTGAATCATTTTCAAGGGGTGGGGGGAGGAACCTTGAATTTTATAGAATTTAAAAGTCAATAAAAGACACCACAAAAGTCGGGGAAAGCTCATTTCCCGCCATCTAGGAATCAAAATTTTCCCGGGGAAGAACCACAGGACCTCCCAACCCCCCACCTTTCTTTTTGGGATTTATCGATTCATGGAAAAACTACGTATGCAACTTACTCAAT
>NW_022745587.1:0-533 GCF_011630105.1 Anneissia japonica
AAAGGAAAGGGGAGGGGGGGCTACCTCTGTTATAAAATGAGTGAACCAATAAATAAATAAATAAAGGAACAATTATTAGATAATAAACTTAAATATATACAAGCAGCTATGTATTTTAACTGGTTAGACATCCCTTGAAAAACACTTTTATCTGGATATATAGTTGAATGCAGGGTGGATGCAGCCCCACAAGGAAGAGGGGGGTTATTGTTCGAGTGGGAGTCTCAGGGAAGATCCTTCGGTAGGGGTGCAATGGGACAATTCACTCAAGATTCTATCACCTTATTAATGTTAACTTGTATTCGATTGATTTTTACTATTTTCAAAAAAAATACAAAAAATAGAGGGTGCGTACGCTCCTGACTCCCCCTCTAAATCCGCCACTGGTTGAATGGTTCATCGAACTAAACAAAGTCAAATGTTGAGATAAAAAAGTGTGTGCGAGGATGAGAAAGACAACAATAGGCAGCTATCATCACAGCCATTATTTGTATCTAGGTCAGTAATTGTTACAATTGTTCATGTCGCTTTGT
>NW_022745588.1:0-673 GCF_011630105.1 Anneissia japonica
GTTGCTGCATTGAAATAGCATATCTTGTGACTACAGTATATAGGTATGCACCAAGATTATCAAAAGAACTGTTTTGACTAAAAAAAAATCAGTCACTATGAGCCCAATCACACTTATTACATCGGCCCAGGACAGCCCTAACTACGACCGACTCAAAACAACTGTTTCGTTTTTGGTTAGTACTTTATAGTAGGTAGGCTTATGGTTGCACTGCTAACGTTCGCACACCCCCTTTGTGCCGGGATTTGGAGGAAATTTTATGTATAAGATGTCAAAATTGACCGCTATTAAAGCGACCTTGGCGACCTAGCCTAAGTTGGGTTTACGATCAGATAGGAAGATGAGTCGGCCCAGGGCCCGCATTTCAGGACCTGAGGAGACTTTAAAGTTGGACTAAATTGAGGTCGGATCTGGACAGCCTTAAAATTTATTGATTGTTCATACTTGAAAAAAGGTGGTCCTGAGGCAGCCCTGAGCCGACGTAACTATTAAGTGTGATTGGGCTCTACGCCTATTTGTAATTACATCATCAATTTGAAAACAAGTTTTTATTAAATGTAAGATTTCTTATTGTTTAGCAAACAGTACACATACAGTAGCACAATTTGCTCAAACACTAACTAGCTCATCTTAGTCTCATATAGTGCAGGCAGAAGCTAGACCTATAGCAAGG
>NW_022745589.1:0-5577 GCF_011630105.1 Anneissia japonica
TACATGCCACTGACTAGCCCAAGGGTGAATATGAAGTTAAGTGTGTAAGTCTTCCACGTCAGTACACAGCCTCTCCTTACTCAATACTCCTACACAGTCTTCTCGTGGCCACCCACGGAAACTAGTGTCAAACGATTCTAGGCTGATGTGTAGGGGATCACGGAGCAGCAAAGGGCCCCAGAGATGCAGAAGGGCAAAGGCTATGGGAGTAAACCCTATACAAATCAGGTGCTGAGCCCCTAATGCGGTGTTTTGTTTTATATAAGCAATCTTCCGGCAGCTCCTGCAGCCAAGCTGGTGCCAAATGTACTGCTCCTGCTTTCTTTTGGATCACACCTGCAAGGTCGAGAGGGGGTTTTTGGCGACAGGCAACCCAGGAACTCCATACAAAATGCCCAACCCTGCGTTGTGAAAAGGCCTCTCCAGTGTCACTGTCAATAGTGACAAAACCAATATGGGGGACAACAGTTACGAGTGATAGCCTTAATCGACTGGCGTAGAAAAGGGGCGCTACGCGTTGTTCCCGAAGCTGTCTTAGTTAGCAGTAAGGTGGGACTCATGCCTAAGCGTGTACACAAAACCAAACGTCCAGAACATCAATTCCTGACGTATACGAGAAGTTCACTTAATCTATCGAGCAGTCTCTCCAAGATTGACCGACATCATCGGTCGAACAGAGATGGAACTTCATACGTGATGTTACTTATAACACAGCCATAACAACCTTCGGCAAACCTGAAAGAAAGAGCCCTGACTGGTTTAAGGCTCATATTAAAAATTCAGAACCCGTTATCGACGCCAAGCGAGTAGCTATGGTTAACTACAAAAAGGATCCCTCCAAGAAGAAGCTCACAGCTCTCAGGAAGACAAAGAGTGTTGCCCAACGAACCGCAAGACGTTGTTCAAATGATTATTGGCTGAATCTCTGTCAGAGCATCTAACTCTATGTTGACCATGGAAATACTCGAGGAATATACGAAGGTATAAAGAAGGCGGTTGGTTCAACCATCATTAAGTCTTCTTCCGGCGTTATAATTACTGACCCAAACAAACAGATAGACAGATGGATAGAGCACTATCAGGAACTTTATTTGCAGGAGAACATCATGTCTGATGCTGCAATCAACAATATTGGGTGCATGAGTGTCATTGAAGAGCTAGACAACCTGCCATCCACGGTAGGGTTGGGAAAAGCCGTCAGCTCCCTTCCCAGTGGTAAAGCCCCAGGCAAAGATGATATCCTCCCTGAAGTCATTAAAGCTGGTAAACACTCTTCTCTCTTTCATCATCTTTACGAACTTCTATGTGAGTGCAGAAAGGAAGGAACAATGCCCCAGGATATGCGTGACGCCAACATTGTTACGCTTTACAAGAACAAAGGCGAGTGCAATAATTATCGAGGAATCTCCCTTTTAAGTATCGTTGGTAAGATTTTTGCCCGTGTAATCCTTAACAGGTTGCAGTTACTTGCCAATAGGGTATATCCAGAGTCGCAATGCGGCTTCAGAAGCGAACGATCGACCACCGACATGATATTTTCCTTACGACACCTGCAGGAGAAATGTCGAGAGAGACGTCGATTATACATCGCGTTTATTGATCTAACCAAGGCCTTTGATTTAGTCAGTAGAAAGGGTCTTTTTACACTGCTACAAAAGATCGAATGTCCACCCAGGCTCCCAAAGTTGATTATATCTATTCATGAAGACATGCAAGGTACTGTGCTGTACAACGGCAGAACATCAACTCCTTTTCCAATCAAGAGCGGAGTTAAGCAGGGTTGCGTCAGGGGTGGCGCCAGGATTTGCCCGACGGGGGGGAGGGGCGAGGTCCCCGACAGGGGGGCGTGCCCCGACGAGGGGTAGATTTCCTCGACGAAACCAAAGTGGGCGTGGTCGAGCTTCGATTAAAAGGTTTCGAAAGTGGTCACGGAGGCGAACCCCCCGAAAATGTTGACAATTTAGGGGTTTCAAAATCTTATTTAATCGATTTTAGAATCTACTAATATGTAGAGAAACATTTTTTCTCCCCGAAGAATTTAGCCTTTTCTAGCCGGCGGGGGGACAGCTCTTAGTCTAAAGAAGAGTTATGTCATGGGTCAGGATGTCAGCAGCGTCCCCAACATTGCTATTTATAACCACACCCTTGGGGTGGTAGAGAACTTCACATATTTTGGATCTATAATTTCCAACATCCTGTCCCTTGATGCCGAAATGAACAAGCAACTGCAACGGCACGGCTGTCAAAGAGGGTTAGTGTATGGAAGTTAGGCCTGGTTACTCTATACACGTCAAGAACATCGGCTGAATGCCTTTCATATGCGCAGTCTCAGACGTATCTTGGGTGTCACATGGCAGGACCGAAAACAATGATATTCTGAAAAAAGCATGAATACAAAGCATATTTGCTCTTTTAACCCAACGACGTCTGAGATGCCTTGGCCATGTTTGCCGGATGAAGGATGGCAGAATCCCAAAGATATGTTGTATGGGGAGCTAAGGATCGGGGTTAGACCTGTTGGAAGACCTGCACTCTGCAAACGTGACATGAAGGCTTGTGACATCAACCCATTAACCTGGGAAGCCACTTCACAGGATCGCAGCGACTGGAGGCAAAACACCAAGCAGGAAATATTAGAAGCGAACAGAGGAGATCTGAGTTATGGAAAGAAAAAAGTGTGCGCAGAAACCAGAGGTTGACATAACCACTCCCGCATCTAGACACTGAGTTCACATACGGCTCATTTCCCGCAATCTATGAATCAAAACTTTCCCGGGCGAGGACACCCGACCCATTACTATTTGGGGTTCATCGATTTATGGAAAAAAAAAAGAATACGTCTTCAAATACACAAATGTTTGTTTTAATATACACACATAATAGGCCTATATTTACTGTAATAAAGATGAGAACAATTTAGGTGACCGTAACATTAAAAGACGCTTCAGAAGCCGGGAAAGCTCATTTCCCACCATCTAGGAATCAAAATTTTCCCGGAGCAGGATCCCAAGACCCCCTTCTCTTTGTGATTCATCGATTCGTTAAATCGTTTTAAAAATTGGGAAACCTAAACTTTTAATTACTTAAATGCAATTCAAAAACACCTCAGAACTCGGAAAAGCTCATTTCCCGCCATCTACGAATACAAATTTTTCCCGTTCTCTTTGGAGTTTATCGATTCATGGAAAAAAATATTTATGCAACTACTAAATTATTTTATGAGTATACACACATAGGCCTATTTACTGTAATGAGAATTAGAAAACTTTACCTGACCGTTTGCAAGAGGGGATAAAACCTTGAATTTTGAAGAACTTAAAAGTCGGAGGGCCAAAGTGAATTTCTGATTCTACTCCGAGGGCCGCACACAATCATTGATATTTTAGTGCACTTCCAAAGACTTTCATACACGGTTTTATGGCCACTTTATTCTCAGTTTTAGTATTACTTTTCACAGATCGGTGCCGGGCCGCAAAAAAGAAGGTGTTTTCTAGCCAAAAATGTTTGGCGGGCCGCACACATAAGGTTTGTAATTGTTTTTCACGGGCGGCAAAAAAATCACAGGTGGGCCGCACTTTGAAAACCTGTGATTTAAAAAATGTTTACTGTCTACCGTAGGCAGGTAACAATAGCTGTATAATGATGAATATTCAAATTAATGCAATTACAGTAAATGTATACAGCGTTTTATATGTACTAACATCAGTTTCTGGGAACATTGGGAATATCTTTACTGCATCTTTATATTTAAACATGGATCTGGATATGGATGAGTACACCTCAACGCCCCTAAAAGGAGCAAAGCGAGAAGGGGTGGTGGTGGCGCTGCATCTTAGCGTTCTGTATTCCTTAGGTGGTCGGATATAGCAATCTTGAACCTTTCTTTGTCTTGTGACGCTAAGAACCCATTAACTAGTGGTAGCGTATGCTAATTGTATACCGAGTGTTGTATAAATAACACACCTTAACTCTAATAGGTCTAAAATAATGAATACATTAACTATCCACTACGTGGCAACCACTGTACTAAACACGCCTTAATTATAATTGGTCAAATATGATGAATAGATTAATTGTCTACGACGTGGCAACAAACGACACTTACCCCGGTATTCTTTAGTCGTAGTTCGAGCTAAAATTTAAAAATTACGTCATTTCGTATTCTTAAAACGAACTTCGACTGGCACTACGACTAAATGACGCGAACCCCGACTAAAATGATACGGTACTGTGGTAGGCTTAGACAAGAATAAAACACGCTAACTTCAAATATATGTTTTAAATTCAGTTCGATGTTAAATTCGGACGAGTGTCGTCACAACTTGATCAAAACCAGAAAAAGCCAAGCAAAATAAAAAAAAAGAAAAAACCCCTGCAGTGTTCTCTGTCAGGAAGTAGGGCTCTTGCTTAACTTGCCCGGACCTCTGCCTTGTTCTACTATACTACCAATACTAACTACCGTACTGCACCAACGATGATGAATGGATACACCAGAACAATTTAATGACATAAAAACAGTACTTGGTTTACGACGACGGTAACACACGTCTTGTCACTGCTCAGACCCGTGCAAGAAAAGGACTGAAAAACGTGTTCGCATACGTAGGCCTTCATGATACGCGCAGAGTGAAATATATCTACGCCCGGCGCATCACCGCAAAGTGAAAACAAACAAAAATAGTTTCTTATTATAGTATATAGGTAATCACAAAACTCAGCTCCCCACAATACCTCTGCAGGCCGATTTTTTTTTAGTCCGCCTAGGTTCAGGCTAAATCGCCGACTTTAAATATTTACCCCACTAAAATCGTGTTTTTGTAACTTACGATAAAGTGATACGAATAAAAACGATTGTATACGCAGGTTTGATATATCTTCGGTGTGTTAAACAAAAGAGACATCAAGTTTAGCTTCCAAAAGAAGAAATTAACATGTTTTGCTAGCCACATGTGATAGTTCCTGATTTGCACGAAATTATGGGGTGCCATACGCAGCAAAAGTCCATGTTAAAATCAAAATTCAATTGCAAAATTCAATGTCTAATTTATCAGAACGTAGGTGTAAATTTCTCAAAATGTAGATCTAGTTTCCCAAAATGAATTTCTAATTTTTCAAAACGTAGTTCAAATTCAAAAACGTAGGTCTGACTTGATCAAACGCCCTCTCCAAATTCTATTCCAAAACGGAAATCAAAAACCAGCCTGGTTATGAAATGCATTTGACAACAATACTAGAAACGGACTTTTGCTGCAAAACTAATCAGCCAAGCATGACGTGGGCCTGTTCCATTAATGATGATTGAGTCCAATGTCGTGAACAACGCTTCCCAGTGCGTCTGCTAATTTTTAATGGTCAGGGTACCGCGATCACGAGCCCTATGCTTTGCATTATAGGTTAGGCTTATGTGGGCTGGGATTTGCAACAAGGTCTTGGACTAGGCCTCTATACTATAGTAGGAGGCCTGGTTCTAGTCTAGGCCTATAATATAGTAAAATTCTGTATAAGTAGTCATATGATTACAGGTTTACATTGTACCAAGATCGATATTAACGATCGCATTTATTTTTCATTCAAAAT
>NW_022745589.1:5693-8670 GCF_011630105.1 Anneissia japonica
TCAGAGCCTAGCACCTGATGATTGAGGCACCCCTCATGAAACAGCCTGTAGTGCAATAAAATGTTGAGTCTCTAACCCAGTGTTACATGTTTTATATGTATATAAATATATATGTATATATATATATATATATATGTATATATATAAATACAAATCAAGATAGCCGTTAACACTGTTAAATTATATATAAATCATAAAAGAAAGGTAAATACAGTGTTCGAATAAAGGACATAATAATACATCGTGCAGCATAGCTCTCAACGAATGTAGTCCTGTAAATAAATGAATAAAGAAATTGTGTAATAAAATGCCTCTGGTGGGACTTGAACCCGATGTATTATTATGTCCTTTATTCGAACACTGTATTTACCTTTCTTTGATGATTTATATATAATTTAGTGGCCCTTTGAGCAAATTTTAAGAATAGGACCATCTACACGCTCGGAAATGGCACTCTCGGAAGGTAAAAATACTTTTTCAAAGCAGTGTTTCTCGACAAAATTATTGACTTCCTCCCGACGCCAGTTATGCTCCCTCGTATGCTCCTCCTCTCTTAGACACCCCTGTGGCGGATGAAGGATTTGGCGGTAGGGGGTGCGTGAGGGTGCACCTCACTGCCCCCCCCCCCATGGTTGGGGCTGAGGTAATAGACAATTTTGAGAATAGGGACCTCTCAGAACGTTCATCTAGAGTTTTAGCTCGGTTTCCAAGAATCGCTCACCCTATCGCCGACAGTCGTGTCAGTTGTGGTTCACAGACGAATCGGGGTGCCTTTCCGATTGCGCAAGGCAGCTAGCAACGCACCCTGATTCGTCTGCGTCTGCAACGCGTTCGGAAAAGTTGAACCAGGTTGTTCTATTTTCTCTATGGTTCAACGTTCATGATAACGTCGGCAACTGTCACCGATAAGGTGAGCGATTATATGGAAACCGAGCTTTACCCTGACTATCGCACATAATGTGTTCCCTGAGTGGGCGGGGTCATGGAAGGAAAACCTAATGTTTGCTTGTTCCGTCGCTGGAAGATTATTTTAGACGTTGGGGGGTGGGGGTGGTTTGCAGTTAGTCTTGGGGTTCTCCTAGCTTCGCAGAGTTTTGTTTTTTCTAGATGCTGCATTACGAGACTTCTGTTGATGAAATGAATACACACTGAATTAATAGATTTCCCCCATTTTAGCAAATAATAATTGCGATGATGAAGGTGATGATGATGATGATGATGATGATGATGATGATGATGATGATAATGTGATGATGATAAGGAGGAGAAGGCATTGTAGCAGGTGACGACAGGCTCCTGTGCAAGGTTAATTAACAGGCCCTTTGATATGAGTGTCAACCGAGGGTCGTATCCCGAGTTCATCAAATTTTCAATGCACACAATTAGACAACAGTAATTATCTATAAGTTATATAATCAGTACATTCTCGACTGTCATGAAAATATATATCTAAAAAATTACGTTATATGCATGCTCGGAAGCGGAAATTTGAACCTAAAAGTTTGATATAGGCCCTATGTTTCATGTTGTTTGCTGAATGATCTTTAGTGATATTATATTCTAATATGACCACAACATAAGGAAAAATCATAAGGAAGTCCGTTATATGTATGCTTTGACGTGTGAATTTTGTTTTATGTTGTTTGCTGAATGGTCTTCTTTAAAAATATAGCAGTCTAATATGACCACAGCACAAGGAAGTTCATTCGTTAAATGTTTAGTAGATAGTACAGAGAATTGTGATTGTTTTTTTTTTTTTTTAAATCATTACGGTATAAAGGGTCGGTGGCCTGCGGATTTTAGCACGAGAACGCGTAGGCGTTACTCCATGCTGAGCATGGATAGCTGTTCTATAGCTGGGTACTACATTCCGGCTAAAAAAAACTCTGTCTTTAGGTCTCCGCCTTTTGGCCTGTTTACATCCTGATTGATGCGTCGGGGATA
The DNA here is from genome assembly GCF_011630105.1 of Anneissia japonica. NCBI lineage: Eukaryota > Metazoa > Echinodermata > Crinoidea > Comatulida > Comatulidae > Anneissia > Anneissia japonica. Next base: position 7,638 of record NW_022745589.1, read on the forward strand.
ATAGCGTTGTGTTCGTTGACAATCAATAGAAAATTCAAAACTAGTGAGTGGTAAAATAATCGAGCTCTCCTTTCGCCCTCTGCTGGATCCGTCACTGAACTCATGGGTACATCTCGTTTTTTCCCTCTTTCTTTCTTCCCTTTAACTCTTCTCAATTATTTTTTCCGGCGTGACTGACAGGGTGGGGGGAACGGGCCCCCGTGGCCCCCGCTGGATCCGCGCCTGAACCTACCTAGGCATACAGGTTGGCAAATCAGACAAACTATGCTTAGCTGAACTTGCCTTCAATTAACTAAAATTATACAAACTGTTTTTGGTTGAATGTCGTAATAATGTATTTACGAAAGTGCGTTCTACGCAATATTGTTGGAATATAATAATATATTGCTTATGTCTTTGATTTATTTTCTCTATATAATGGCCTAAAGAATGAGACAAAATTACCTGATCTTTTTCAAGAGGAGAAAACCTTGAATTTTGAAGAACTTAAAGGTCATTAAAAACTCCTCAGAAGTCGGGAAAGCTCATTTCCGGCCATCTAGGAATCCAAATTTTCCCGGGGAAGTTCCCAGGACCCCTTTTAATGTTGGGGTTTTTTTTTTATAGACATTTTAAACTATTCTCTTTCATATCCTGGATTCGCCCCTGGCTAGAGTGCATTTCCCTTGTATTTCGGAATTGTTTATAAGTACACAATATGCTTTAACCAACACATCGTTAATCAGGGATGCAAGATGACGCTGTGTATAAACAATTGATAAACAACATTTACTCGTGAATTGCTAGGTACAAAAACGTAGGCTAACATTTCCAAATCGTTATTTTTGTACTTTTTGAAAAGCGTACACACACTTTCAACCCTCTCCCCACAGCGTACGTTTTGTACGCGCGTGAAAATGATAAAAATAATGGATGACTCATTAAGGATTTTAAAATATTCCAAACCTGTACGCTTAAAAAAATAAAACAAAAAATAAATAAATAAAGTTAACTTAAAACACAAACAACACGATAGGATATAAAGTTTGCGAGA
>NW_022745590.1:0-586 GCF_011630105.1 Anneissia japonica
AAAGAAGAAAAAGAAAGATTCTGACAATAACAAGAGGTGATCCGCTAATGTTAGCGGATCACCAAAAAGAAAGAAAGATTCTGACAATAACAAGAGGTGATCCGCTAACGTTAGCGGATCACCAAAAAGATCCCTGACAATAACAAGAGGTGATCCGCTAAAGTTAGCGGATCACCAAAAAAAGAAGATGAAGATGATGATGATGATCCTGACAATAACAATAGGTGATCCGCTAGCGTTAGCGGATCACCAAAAAGATGATGATGATGATCCTGACAATAACAAGAGGTGATCCGCTAGTGTAGCGGATCACCAAAAAGATGATGATGATGATCCTGACAATAACAAGAGGTGATCCGCTAGTGTTAGCGGATCACCAACTAGATTTGAACTCGTCACTGAGGACGAGTTAGGTGATCCGCCGTACTTTGACCCTCACAAAGCACGCACGGTTCTGATTGAAAAGTATTATATGCAAAAACATGCTCTATTTAAAGAGTGATTTTGAGCATTTTTAAAGAAATTTTAAAGGAAAAGAGTAATTTTGAGCATTTTAAGGACTTACGAATCTGTACACATACGTCTT
>NW_022745591.1:0-1080 GCF_011630105.1 Anneissia japonica
CGCCATCCGGCAGGTTCAAGTTTACTTCCTCCATGGTTCTCCATTATTCTGAATTCGCTTAAAATATCTTGTTCAAAGGATGATCTGGACGTTATTTCTTCATATTGTGTATGTGAGTTAACGCATTTTATTGATTACCGTATTCGACTACAATTTTTAATTTATTTGTTCGACCGAAATAACAAAAGAATACGATACAAAATCAAACAAAGAAAAAAAAAATGTCAGGTTCAGCTTAAGCCAAAAAAGAAATGGCAAGTACTATAACAATAACATACTTAAATTGGATTGGATTTATTCGGTGTAAACACCAGGGTTAAACGACGAAAGCCCAAAGAAGAATTCTAGTAGGGTCCTTCTGGTGGTAATTTTTGGAAGTACCCGGGAGGCAATCCCCTATACACACAGTGTACTGCTTTTTTTAACGTCACATGGGCCATATTGCACACGGGACCAAAGGCACGTCTCGTCTGAAAGACGGCGCGCTATTGAAACTTGCATTTCAACCCTCCAGCTGAAACACAAGGGGTGGGGACAGCGTTGGGTATCGGGATCAAGGGATCTCCATGGTTCAGCGTACACACAGTGGTACCACTAGTTGAGCCGACTCTGATGATCTCAATTTACAATTAACCTTGCAGTACCTATTAATATTTAATATTTAAAAACTACACAATTATTATATAATTCAAAAGTGTAATCTACTGTTCCACAATAATTAATGAAAAGAAATCAATTGATGAAAAAACATATGCTAATACATGCATGGGAAATTGCATCCAATATTTAAACATGTTTGAAAGACTGGCTGAAACGACAAGACTGTTATTTTTCAATCTTCGAAAAGGCACAGGCAATGGCGCCTGGGGGAGCACGTCCCCTCCAAAAAATAAGTTCCCCTCTAAGTTGACCTCCAGTTGACCAAAAATCGAGTAGTTTAAAATCACCTTATTTTGCGAGCTAACGCCCTCTCACCCATTCAAGCACCCCCCCCCAAAAAAAATCACTTCGCGACCCTCTTTAGTCCACTCCATTTCAAGACTCCTAGATACGCCAATGGACAAAGGTCAATGGAAGATT
>NW_022745592.1:0-5227 GCF_011630105.1 Anneissia japonica
TTATTTGTTGAAATTGAATCAAGCCCTACATGCCAGTTTATTGAAAATGATATTAAATTTGTAGGGACGGACAAGGAAGAGTTCATGATTGAAGTGTTATTTTCATAAAATCGCTACATTGACACTACATAGCTCTCCCTGTTGTAATCAGGAAGGCTCCCCCCCCCCCAGTTTGACCGACCAATCAGCAATAGTGTGTAGATTTTGAATACCATTGAATTAGGTTTTTGTGTCAAATATTGTATTGTATATCTCTTTATCTTTGAAATGAAGAATGAATTTATATTAGTTAATTTAATTTCAAAGTTAAAGCCTTTCATTAAAAGAATACATTCCACAACTTCTTACCTATTTTGGGCTTTGTGCAGGTTTTTTTTAATACAAAATTGACAAGGGTAATTAACTTTCAGAAGTTCTTTTATTAATATTAATCACTAAATAAAATGTTTAATATTTAAGGTTGTATTGGGAAAAAATTACTGTAGATACATTGCACACGGTAATGTAATAAGACATGTAAGGTAAATGCATGATGGAGGGGTGTGATGTTTATTACCCATAATGTGTGGATGCTATAATATTAATGTCCAAAGGAATATATTTATCGCACTTTAAAGTATTTTAATTGTGGATGTTACCCTCAAAAACTAGCTAAAATTTGCGTGGAAAAATCGTTATGAAAATAGATTTGCAGAATTGGTTATATATTAGCATTAGTTCAGAGCCTAATTTTTGGCAAAATCTTCTGAAATTCTTGGACAGAGATTTCTATGCCAAATTTGTGCGTGGAGGATATATTCCCCACACAGGCCTTACTTTACAGTCTGGTGCGATTATTACAAGGCAATGTACATGTTATAGGGTCCAGTGCAACTGTGTAGATACTATAATTGTCTGTCTTGTATCAAATTATTTATTTACTCGGTCATTAAACATATTTTTTACCATAAGTGCATTAATGTGAATTTTTTTTTTGCAAATTATATACCTGAAGTGATTTTTGAACTATCCCTGCAAGTATGGTCAATAAAAAGCTAAGTTCACGTAATTTAGCTATTCATTATGTACTTACTGATGAATTCACTGGGTGTTTTTTCCCCTAAATTTTCTTTTCCCCACAAGGTGCTAATGAATCTCAAGTTGATACTTGAATCTATTATTACATCAATTGTTGTTATTGCTAATTGTTTCCATTCCATATTTTCATTGAATTTAGTTTTTTTGGGGTTTGTTTTATATTCCATTTATTTGTACATTGTCTTTTGTTGTGCAATAGCATAATTGTATGGAAGTGTAAGAAGACAGAAAAGATGATTAAATCCAAAAATATAACTGCAGTTGTTCTTTTGTATGCGACTTCAAGTTGTTCTTTATTAACTTTAATCACAAAAATGTAATCAAAGCTGTAAACTTTGAACAGGGGGTGGGGGTGTCAAGGGCAGAGACTTGGGCTGCAACATCCGGATATATCTGGCAGGTTTGCTTTAAAAGCAAGCAAGCAAGCAAGACAACATTACTTCTGAGCAAAAAATAGCTTAAATGCTTACTTCATACAGAATATTATGTTAGATGCAACTAGAGCTTCCACCTGGCATTCACAATTGGAGTTACAACTTAGTATGTTTTAGTTCTGGAACAAAATTTTTATCAGAATCCAAAGATCAATATATCATTAAGTAATTGTAAATCTAAACAGTACAGTATCCGAAATCAACAATACTTAGTAATATGCCACTTGTCATTCATTCCCAGGATTGTTTCCTGTAAAATTCATAAACCTCATAATGAAAGTTATGTTTTATTCATCCTGTAGCAAAATCAAAACTTTAGTGCCAAATTGTTTCAAAACTTCAGTGTAGATTACTTAAAAACCATTAATCTTATAAAATATGTAGTACATCAGCAACACTTCATAGCTTTATAACACCGGATATCCTCTCTAGAATCAATGGGACAATTGGTTAAGTTGAAGGTGACATTTCTTTCCTTGTCAAAATACTCTGAAAATAGAAAATCAAAATACTGTATATATGTAGCAATACATTTTGTCATTTATATATCACTCCATGACTTAATGTTTCTATGTGCTTAACATTACTTCACCAGTCATTTTTAATAGTAACAATTCTCCACAAATTGCAATTCTAATAGCAATGAAGATTAATAGGTCCATGATCAGACTAACAGTAGTTTTCAACTAAAAATTGAAGAGGCCCTACACATTAAATGGAATGATCCCTCGCTGAACAAACAAGTTCAGCATTATAACGCCACCCTTTGTCTATAATAGAAGAGTCCACAAAAGTATGAATATTTATTACCTAAACTCAATACACCTGCATCACTATTAAGCAAACATACACTAATGGTAGTAAGCTGACATGGCCAACTTAATGAATAAACATTAATTTAAACATCTGTATCGCTAAGCATACGTGTACTAATGGCAGTATATGTGGCAAAGACAAGCCAAACCAGTCACTCGTCGCAAATCCTGTTTCAGAGAAAATGGCCAAAACATGCTAAAATTTCAAATTTTAAAAAATCTATTTTATTGCACTAAACTAACCTTTATATATCTACACACCATCCTATGCTGATATTTTCCCCATTTTCAATGTTAAAACAACACTTTTTAAGGATTTAAAGATGAGTAATGCCTGAAATCATAAACTTTGAAGGCTGATTTCTTATATATTGTTCTTTAAACAGCTGTGTGGTTAAACGCTTGTAACTTCATAAGTGTCTGATTTGAATGATTTTTTTACCATTTTATAGCTATTATTTTACTCTCTAACACTGTATTAATAACTCAAAATCGGTTTTTGCAACGAGTGACTGGTTTGGCTTGTCTTTGCCACATATAAGCTGATAATTTATTTGTTAAGCTTTAAAGCTGGACACTCGCTCCACATTTGCTTCCGGCAAACGACGCAAGGCCGTCTGCTGATTTTCAGTGGCAATCTGAATGGATCCTCATTCAAAAAACGATCCGTTGGGTCCGTCTTTGCGTGCGCTCTTCATCACGTTGCCGTCGCACGCAGTGAGTAACCGGCTTTAGTTTACTGATGATGACTGTGTGATACAGCTGAAACATGTCGATTAAATCTTGGTTTATTGCTTTTAAATTTGTGTTTATTATTTATATCCTGTCCATCATTTGGATACATTATTCATGATTTGAATTACAACAGTTGTTAGGATGAAGACTGGCAAATTTTTAAACATTCAGTGTTTTTCCCAAATAAATCTCCACTCCCTAAGTAATGTTTCTACATGTGCATGATTTAGCAGAGTGGATATAAATGTAAATAAATGATGACTAATAAATATAAAGCAAATTACATACATTTTGTGTGTGTTGCACACATGCATTAAATGCTTTCACTTCTTCGGAACACTTAAGAACTTGCTTAGGGTTTGCTTGATAACAATCTAAAACTGCTTGCTGTAGCTTTTCACAAATTGGCACAAACCTTTCCTTCCTATATAAATGGAAACAGTTCACATAAACCATTATCTGTATAGATTAAGTGACACAGACATTGACATAGCTTGGGGATGCGAGGTGCACTCCCCAGGTAAGTTTGTTTCCTGGCTCACGCTCCCCTCCCACTGGAAATTTGATGAGCAAAAATTTACATTCAAGTACCACAGTTATAAATCTGCTAATTTCTGTAGGTAGCACCCCTCACGTTCCCCATTCCCCCACTGTCAATACCCCTAAATACACGAGTGAACTCAGACACAAGTTATGTGCTACAGTATAATACTTCAACTATTATTAAATTGCTGCCATCCATGTAAATCCTCCCCTATTATTTTGTGGTGAAGGGGGGGGGCTGAGAAGGAAGGTTCTTAACTATAAATCCCCTATTAATATATTACCTCAATGCATTTTGTTTTTAAATGTTTTCATTAATATGGTTGTGTGGTGGTCAGTGGAGGATCCAGCACTTTGGAATAGAGGGGCCCAGGGAAGGCTTTCACAGATATCTAGACCACCTCAGCTGCAACCATTGTTGAGGCTGAGGTGATTATAGCACCTCTAAATGGTTGGAAATGGCACTCTCATACCCAAACTTCATAATAATTTTCCTTTTTCTCCATTAAAAAAAATAATTTTGAACAATTTAGGGGAACCTGGTTCGGCTAGCCTCCCCCACCCCAACCCACCCTAGAATCTGCCAATGGTGGTGATGAACCAACATGTTGGTACTGTTACTAATACTAACAGAGTAAAAGATTCTGGTTGCATTTTACTGCAGGTGAATATTGATATTTCAACCAACCACTACTTACATAAATTTTGCTTCCACGTTTTCTGCAGCCTGGTTAAACTGCTCTGATGTTATTTGAGCTAAATTGGCATTCTAGAAAAAAATTAAGCAAGTGAAATATCCAAATTCAGATTTAATTTATTCATCATCATGATAAAATTATGAAATGGTAAACAACCTGCCGAAGATAACACAAATATTGAATATTAAACAATAAAAATATATAAACAAATATAAAATATGAAGTCTAAGGTTGGATTCGGACGTAAACTCAATTACATGGGTAATCTACTAATAACCTCGGGGCTAAATGTGACGGTCGTTCGGACAAGTAAAATAACAATCCATTTACCCATTATTTTGACGGAAGTTACATATTTTACAAGCTTCTGCAAGGTCAGAATTCTGAATATACTCATTTCCTTGCGATTATCCTTACAAATTGACGCCGAATTATGATTAACCCAGCCGACCTAACTATCCTGACAACTTTTATATTGCTTCTCGACGACGGATTTGATCTAAACCAAGCTTTTCGACGAAGAAAGTACAGCAACGACGAAGACAACGACCAGCGTGGAAAGAAAGCTTGGGCAACAACGTGAAGAATCATGCAGCGTAGTCGCGAGCTTCTTTTTGTCCAGTGCACTCTGACCCGGCGTTGTTTACAAATCTGAAGGGTCAACTTGTGACCTGGGCCTTGTTACGAGTGATTAATTATGCCTTGAGGCAAGGTGTAATTGAAATATCCAGTAAAAAAGGTGGGTTTTTGGGCCAGATTTTTTTCGAATTTTCTATACCCAGGGGCATTATTTAATTGCCGCATGCAACCGCTCAGCTGGTGGTACCCAGTTAAATTTTACTCGTCCGAATCGACCCCATGTACCCTCACCTTTTCCTCTGCATTGCGTAACCTTTCTCTCCAATGTTCCTCTAATTGCCGTATT
>NW_022745593.1:0-928 GCF_011630105.1 Anneissia japonica
TTTCTTTTTCTTTGGTTCAGCTTTCTTCTCTTGGAACTAAAGTAAAAAGATATATATTATGAATACAAATATGAATACAACCATAAGTGCTATATTTTGCTAATGCTACATTTTCAACAATGCTATGGCTTGCTAAAAATATCCATTGTTCTTAAAACATTCAGCAGACAATGACAATTTATTTTGCTCCTTTTTAACATTTATAGAACACAGATATATTTATTTAATGTATTTTTCCTTAAATCAGCAGGGAAAAATTATATAGTAATTTAGATTACTTATTGTTTATTCCATCTCTGGTTTTTGGTTCTAATTTTGTATTGTTATTGTTTGAAAAAATAAAAATGAGATAAAATAAATTAAGATGAAACACCTACCTCAGGGGTTGTCTTCTTATAAGGGTTGTAATAGGAAGGATCCTTTGGTATAAATTCCATTTCTTGGGACATCTATAAAACATGTTTCTATTTTGTAAAAATGCTGATAAAACAGACTTTCAACATACTGTACACCTTAAACATTTTATTTTAGTTTCAAAATTATTATCAATTATTTATTGTATAAAATTATAATTATTATCTAATAATACATATTGCCATTTGGAAAAACAATCATCCATCACAATAACGCTGTAATATATCAATTTAATCAATAAAAAAAAAATCAGAATATCTTTTATATTCAAATTTTCATGAATGTTGTGAAAATTATGGTTGGGATATATCAGAAAAAGACTTATATGCAATGTTGCAGTAAAGTTAAGAGCACTATTTTGTTGCAAATTAAAATACTTGTGGGTCGAAAAAAAAATGTTTTAAACACCCAACTAAACTGTAATATTTAGCACAGAGATCAATAAATTAAAAAAATATTCTCACTAAATTAAAAAGCTGTTTGTGAACATCATCCAAAAAATCTGTTCGCTCTG
>NW_022745594.1:0-696 GCF_011630105.1 Anneissia japonica
TGCACGAGTAATGAAAAGTGTTATTTTAACTTGAGTTACATATACTATGACAATTTTAATTTTTTTAGTTAGGCCTGGGTTTTGCATAATTACCTAGGCCTACTAAAAACGCTTTCTGGGAAAAGCACAAAGAGTAAGGAAAAGCACGTTTTTCTTCATCTGATCAAATGAAACAGAATGACAGTTATTTTCAAATTAAGAGAAGAGCTGAGAATAGGCAGCTCTAAAATACTGGATGCCATAAGACCTGCCAAAATGGCAAAACATCAAATGAATTTAAAAATGAGCTAGTTATTAATATTAGGCATAGTAATCGGCAGGTTCTTGATTACAAGGCTAGACCAAGTTAATTACATGTAATGCCGAAATGATGATAATAATAATAAAAATAATAATTATTATTATTACCTGTACGTTAAGGGGAACTTAGACAAAGGGGAAATAACACAAAAAATATTCCCCTTGGGCTAGTTATTATTTATAGGCCTAGTAAATAGTATCTGTAGGTTCTTCATTTCAAGCCTTAGGCCAAAGTAATTATATGCTGAAATGATTATTATTATTATAATTATTATTATTATTACCTGTACTTTAGGGAGAACTTAGACAATGGAGGAATTAGAGAACAATTAAAAAAAACGACGTTAAGGGGAAATAACACAAAAGATATTCCCCTCAGGGCGATTATTATTTACA
>NW_022745595.1:0-789 GCF_011630105.1 Anneissia japonica
AAAAAAAAAAAAAAAAAGTTTAATAATAATAATAATATGAATTTATATAGCGCATTTTCAGAATGCTGTTCAATACGCTTTACATAAAAATTGATAAGATACAATCTAAAACAGGCAGCGTTATACAATCAGATTACAAATTATTATATAGAGAAACTACAAAAATATACTTATAATTAATTACATTATTAAAATAATAAAAAAAAATTGGAAAATTCAGTTAAAAATTAAATATTGTTAATTACCTAACAAGATATAATATATAATTAAGAATTATTACAATACAATGCAGATCAATTAAAAGTTTAAATCCAATATCTACAATATTGAATGATAATCAATTAAAAGGAAAGATAATAAAAACAATTACAATATTAAAATCATTGAAATTAATTACAAATTGTGGTAACCAATAAATTACAATTTACAATTACATAAAATTTAATATTTAATCCAATAACAATTATTATTCGAATACCGATAAAAAATCTCAAAATGTACCAAAATTCAATTCAAAAAATAAATATAAAATTACAATTATTTACGGTACAAGTTTCACAGGTCAGTTTATTACTGCAAATGTCACCAATATAATTATGTCTGCAATAAATCATTAATGGTTAAGTGGAGTTTATTTTGTTCTGAAACCAGTTTATTGTGTTAGTTTATATGTATATTTATCTACAACTGGGTGTAATATTTACTGTAGATAATCTGAACACCAAAACTAAGTTTTTTACCAAAAATAAAAAGTATGTTGTGAATGGAAATTCCCAAAATCTGTTCATG
>NW_022745597.1:0-813 GCF_011630105.1 Anneissia japonica
TATGAATATTGTTATAGGTATGTATATGTATATTTATATATAGGTATATATATCTTTCTATATATGTAGGTATATATATCTTTCTATATATATATATATATTTCTCTCTCTCTCTCTCTCTCTTGTATGATACGCTCTTGTAACATGCTCTTACTCCGATTATTGAGTGGATTTTCTGTGGGTCACAAAAAGTTCTGCAAACTTACTTTGACCTCCATCCACATTGTTATATCAAATTGATTTTTTTAAACAATGTATTTGACTAGTATATGATTTATGTGGAGAATTTCAATAAAACAAACAAAACAAACAAACAATAATTTATCACTCAAAGTCTGGATAAATTATATTTGTGTTTCATACTAGACAAACTAATCTTTAGTATGTTAAGCTTAACGACAAGCCAATAGAAAGCAGAGACAGTAACCTTTCTTGGAACATGCTCTTACTCCGATTATTTGAGTGGATTTGAAGTTTTCTGGGGGCCATAAAAAGTTCTGCGAACTTACTTTGATCTTCATCCACATTGTTATATCAATTTTTTTACATTTTTTTTTTAAATAATTTATTTGACTAGTATATGATTTATGTAGAGAATTTCAATAAAACAAACAAAACAAATAAACAATAATTTATCACTCAAGGTCTCTGGATAAAACAAATTACATTTGTGTTTCATACTAGACAAACTAATCTATAGTATGTTAAGCTTAACGACAATAGAATAACCTTTCTTAATCCTAATTAAAAAACATCTCAGTTGGGTACACCATATCAATCATTTGTGTATGAATATTGTTATAGGTATGTATG
>NW_022745598.1:0-525 GCF_011630105.1 Anneissia japonica
TTTTTTACATAATAGTAAACTCTAAAATCGATTAAATAAGCCTTTGAAACTCCTAAATTGTCATACTTTAGGGAGGATTCCCCCCGTGGACCACTTTCGAAAGATTTGGAGCGAGTCCGACCACGCCCACTTTTTTCTCGTCGGGGTAATCTTCCCCCAGTCGGGGACCTTTTCCCCTTGTCGGGAAATCCTATGCGCCGCCACTGGGAAAGGAAGCAAAGAAATAATAACCTCATGTTGAAACATCTGAGTATACGTACTTACCTGACTGGTCAAAATGAAGCATGAAGTTATTATAGGCCTATTGAAATGGAATACTCTCCATAAAGCAAATAATTTAACACGGGGATTATTTTATACAGTTTCCAATTAAATGCTAGTTAAGCCTACTTAAATTTAAACTTTAAATATTGATTTGTTTTTATAACAAAAACAATTCATGGTATATGGATGGTAATACTTTTTTTCTTAAGTACAGTATTTAATTGTACATAGAAATATTTATATGAAATTGATGACTTGATT
>NW_022745599.1:0-213 GCF_011630105.1 Anneissia japonica
AAGAGTTTAAGTGTATTATATACTTGTTCTTCGCACACCATCACCACCACCACCACCATCACTTTTTTGTCATCACACTAAAACTGACACACACACACACAAAAAAAAGAACACATAGACTCCTCGTCTACATTTTGTTTTGCACTTTTAATTACTTTTTAGTTATCACAGTAGTGTATCTTTGTAGCGATCCGGGCTCTCGTCTACATTTTG
>NW_022745599.1:292-560 GCF_011630105.1 Anneissia japonica
AATCCGGTTCCATGTGAAAAAACACCGGGAACCGTTTCGAGTCCTACTTTCCTGACCAACCAGTCCTTCATTCCCTCGAGCAAAGTTTTTTCTACGGCAAACATGCTTCCATCTACACGTACAAGACAAGACAAAAAGCGCATAGAATCATTTTCTCTACCACCGAACCTAAACTGCAAATTCAACGTTTCGTTCATTTGCCCAAAAACGGTTTCCGTGGTGTACGGCTCCAACAAAGCTTTCTGCTCGGGTTTTAAATCTTTTACGA
>NW_022745600.1:0-500 GCF_011630105.1 Anneissia japonica
CTACCTGATTGTCTGCTGGGAAATTCCTCAACGTGGTTCTTAATGTTGCTGTCTTTCAGAACCCCTTAGCCATGGCAAGACGAAATACATTTGACTCCATGGTGTTAAAGGCAGCTGTCATATTCCTAACTATTTTCTCCTTTCCTAATATTCTTGCAAATTCAGCTTTGATCTGAAAAGGGGAAATGAAAAATAAATGATGGATTTATTTTGACATCAACAACTTGTCTACATAACAAAAAATTGTCCAAATTTATTCTAATAGGTTTACATGCAAATAGTGTTTACAAGCATATGCTAGGACATTTAGTTATACATTTAACTGGTCTACCATAAAAAATAATGTCACAAATCAAAACAACCTGGTGCAGACTGTATATAGCAAATCCACATTACCTGGTATATTACTGACCACCATAAAACAACAAAAATATATAATGAATTTATTTTACAATTGTGCTGCAAAAGAAAAACACAATTCTGGAGAGGACTGAGAAGGC
>NW_022745601.1:0-1696 GCF_011630105.1 Anneissia japonica
TTTAATGATGATGCTGGTGATAGTGATGTAGTTGATGCAGTGATGTGGCTGTGATGTTGTTTATGATTGTTTGGTGGTGATTGTGATGTTATTTATAATGGTGGTGGTGGCTATGGTGATGTTTCTCATGGTTCTGGTGGTAATGGTTGTGATGTATTGATGATGATGGCGGTTGATTTGATTATTGCGGAGGATGTGATCTTGCTCATGTAGGTGATAGTTGTGATTGGAGAGGATGGCAGTGGTTGTGGTGATACATAATAACAGTATCTAGTACTGATGATGCACACTGCATACCTACGTTTAGGTACTTCGTTTAGCAATTAATGCATGCGAAATTGTAAAATAATTGAGTGTGCTATCGTCTTGATAATTAAACTCTCAGACGGCCTGCTGAGTAGGCCTACAAACTCCAGAAAATGGCGATTCTAAAATACACATGTACATTTCAAAATTAAGTTTCATTTAAACATGCAATTAACGACTTAAATGGATTACCAGATTACATGTGCACTTCTCCCATTTCTTATAATACTGAGGTATCGTTCTTACGCTTCCTTGAGTGATTATCCGTGTTATGTATGTAGTCCATTAGCAAAGTACATTAATAATTAATGCCGATACATGAGGTCAAATCAAGCAAGTTATTTCAATTTAAACCCTTGGCGACTTGCGTTAGATATATCGTAGTAATATATAAACGTGGGTTATTAAGTATTTCACTCCCTGCCACACAGACACTTACCCATCATTCCAGGTCGCAGGGAGTTGTCGTAGTTGAAAATGATATTATCCAGAAGCTTCGTAAGGTTTTCACGTGCGCGATCGTTCTCAGAGAGAGATTTCTCCGCATTCTTCGCTGATACATGCGTAGTATTATCATCACCGCCGCCGTTGGATAATTCGCAACTGAAATATAATTAATTTATTCATTAAGTTAAATTTGGTATTCTTTCTTCTAGTTAGTTCATGAGTCAATTAATTAGGAGTTTATGAAACAAAGACCTCATAGAAATATAGGCATAACTTTCGAAAACAATAATTGACAACTACAGTACGCTACGGCCACATGCAGCAAGACACAAATCTTGTGTAAGCATAATTATACAGTGCATAGAGAATTTCTATCTGTATTTTATCGTTCAGTTCATTAATCGATTGATTGAATAACCATCTAATCAGTCATTTGCTTTTCAGTAAATAATTTGATTAGTTCTCCTCGATTTGCGCTTCTTTCATCGCATATTCAATCTATCGTCTGCAACTCTTGTCTCACGTCATTGGTTGATACTCGCGTATTCCGTAAATCGTCTGCTAGTAAGGCTGCCTGTCACCTCATTAGCTATTATTCTTATTTATAAACACAACTAATTATACCAATTTTAATGATACTATATGTAGTCTTTACTTACTTGTATTTAGTAGATTAGCTGAATATACATGAAGGTATTATGTTAATTCATTGCTATGGTAAATCGATTGTGAAACTGTTGACAGTTAATGAATGCTCAGCATACTCATGTAGTAAATTTTGCCTTTAGGCCTAATGGAAAATTAGGTTGTATTTGGTTTAGCTCAATCAGTTATCGTTATTGAGAAATATCAGCGTCAGATAGCATACAAACGTTACTTCGATATCCTTATTATTACTATTTTCATCATTGTCAATATCAATATCACTATACAGTACCATTTT
>NW_022745603.1:0-1328 GCF_011630105.1 Anneissia japonica
GTACCCGTATATAATAATAATTTATTGGATCTTACACACACGTTGGATATAGGCATTATATATACTGTACATGTATAATTTTTCGTCATGTGATTGTGGCTAAGTTGCTTGTTTTAGTTGTGGTATGTACAGAGATAAGGAACACAAACAATAGAGAAGATCTATATAGGTCTATTATATAATTATATAGGCCTAATATTCAAATTTAGTGTAGTATAGGTAATATACTTTTTATAATATAAGAACACATTTTATAAGAACACTGAGGCTCAAATTGCTTTAAAATTAAGAACAAAATAAGAACAAATTGAGGCTGAGGTAAATTGAAAAATGAGGTCACTTTTTATTAAAAAACCAAGAAGTGTTATCTGTATGTGCGCAGTCAGTGTGACTATGTAATAGACTCTATAATACAGTTTCATTATTTTACTGCTGTACAATAATAATTTTCTTTGTTTGAAAATTGTGTAAAAATGATAACAAAATAAGAACATTTTGACCCTGAAATAGGCAAAAAATAAGAACACTGAGTGGGGAAATTATACTGTATAATTGTTCTTATAAAAAAGGAGGTGTAATGGAAAATATTCTTCTTCAGGTGCTTATTCGACGACAGTGTGCAGATTGTTATTGCAAGTACTATTCCCTTCAAAACCAATTGTTGATTTGGGTAATTTGACGAGATTGCGTCAAAGACTTTTATTTTCATTTTAACGAAACTTAGCGGTATTGGTTAATTAGAACGATCAACACTTCCTGGTACTAATTCAACAACATTTTACCATAATCATGCTGTTTACTGAAAATTACAGGAAACAATAAGAATAATCAAATTTTTCACCAAAAATAACATCAATTTTTTTTATTGTCGTACTTTAAAGTATGAAGTCGTTCGGAAATAATGCGAAAATTAATGGTAACATTCTAAAAAGTTGGAAGTAAAATATGAAGTGAATAATGTGGTCAGATTAGTTAATGTAAGACATTGGACCTTGCAGGCATATTTCTAAATTGGCAAAACCACTTAGAGCATTACTGTATCGATGTTCATAGATGGATACGATAGCTGTTCAATAGGCGTAGCACACAAGATTGTTATCACAAAAAAATGAAGAAGGTTATGCCATTAACAAACCTGCAACCGTAATTTAGTCAAAGGTGTCAATACTAAAGGGAATTTCAAGGGCGCGTTACATTATCATCGTAATAATATCATCATCATCACCACCACCACCACCACCATCACTACCGAATAACATAAACAATAAAAAACGATAACGTACGGCATGCACTATTTTGTTACAATTCAAACTGTTTGTGTGTGTATA
>NW_022745604.1:0-1507 GCF_011630105.1 Anneissia japonica
TTTAAAATAGTGCAGCGAAAGACAGGCAATATACAGTACAAAACGTAAAACTCTCAGGGGTCATCTATCAATACTCTGTCACATTGAGGCGATTCAAATGGCCGAGTGGTACAGCCATATCAGCCCCAATTCGAAGAGCACGCTCGCCTACTGTATGGTTCTAAGTCAAGTCTTCTCGGATAAGGACTTTCTGTTAATTGATTTGCCACATGTTGATTGCAATAACATGTAGCTTGACCACGGTCTCGTTTTAGAGGCAATTCTACTAGGCCTAGTTGGTTCATAATATCAACCAAAGCATCTTTAAAATTACCTTTTTGAGTTGTCTTTAACTTCATAATTTTGAAATTACAGCTAATACGGTACCGTAGCCTTATCTTTAGCCACTGCAATTCACACATTCTAGCAAGAAGAACCACAAACAACGTTCATACTCACATACTACATTTAAAGGCTCGGGTTATAAATGCAGCCGAAAATCTCCTAAATGTTAATAGGTACTGTAGGCTTAGGTGAGAAAAAAAAACTCAGAGAGTTTTATTTCATTTTTCTGAAATGCTCTACCAAGTGAAGATGAAAAATTGGATGTTAAACATATTTTGCCTTTTATTTGTCGATAGTTGGGATGGCCTAGTGCCTACCCAATTCAAAGCAGGCCTAGCCCAGGCAGGCCCTCGCCTAATGTAATTTCTGTTTTGTCGTCTTCGATTTTATTGAAACATCATCATGAGATCAATAGAAATAATTTTAATCTTAAATTTTTTTATATCGTGTAGACACACGATAAAATTTGATGCGACCTTGACTGGATTTCTTATTAACTTGCATCAGATAGGAGTGATCGTGCAAACATGGCTTTTGAGATTTCCAAATATGGCACTCTCATGACAGGTGTCTGTCTTAGAAAATGATTCTAATTATTTTTTCCTTGACAGATTTTACCGCGACTCCTCGACAAATCCACTGGCAATGGTCCATTTCTTTAACTACCCAATCAAAATATGGTGAATAAAAAAATAAATAAAATACCTGTACATCATCATGCTCATAGTACTGTAATACAGTGTATTGTAGACAAATCACAAATAAACTTGTGGACAGAGTAAGTCTGTATGATGCTAATGTCAAGAGAGCTAAAATAAAATGGCCTTGCTTTGTACAGTACCGTAGCTAGTACAGTAGTTAGCAACAGCTCAGAAAGTCTGAAGATCAGTGATTTGATTGGTTAAATTTACTGAGCCACAACATTGTACAGTACTGAAAGCAAACATGCAATAGGATTTTACCATGTACAGTAAACAATTACAAATTTATTTTCAACCATCATTTATTAAAGTAATCAGACTCAAAGACTTTGCTTTTGAAATACTGTAGTCTTACAGAACCAAAATTTTTGTCAGTATAATACCAAATAGTTTTGCCAAAAGCATCCAGATGGACGAAAAAAATTATAAAAATAAATTTTATTGGTGAATGCACTATGGGGTATTGCTAAATTGAAGTTTGT
>NW_022745605.1:0-1412 GCF_011630105.1 Anneissia japonica
TGAGGTTTATATTTTTAAAAACCAAAATATTATATCTGTACATTATGCGAGTAGGTGTGACTGTACCCTCTATAATACAGTAGAGTAGGTGTACTTATCTGATTAAGGAAAATTGTTTGTGGGGTGCATTCACCTACATTCCAGTACAGTACTGCCATACAATTAAATCATTTTTTGCTTAAAAGGTGTGTAAACCAAGAACAAAATAAGAACATTTTGAGCCTGAAATCGGCCAAAAAATAAGAACACTGAGCCTGGGCAAAATTTTGTTGTTTTTCTTTTTTTTTTAAAGTGTATATTTTAATTCAGCTGGGTCACAAGAATGTAATTATTACCATACCAATTGGAGTGACAAAGCAATGAAATTATAAATTTATTATTCTTATGGTTATTTATTGAAAATTTATAGTACTATTTTATGGATGCCTACACTTTTTTTTTTTATAAGAACCAGTAAAATTTTGCCCAGGCTCAGTGTTATTATTTTTTGGCTGATTTCAGGCTCAAAATGTTCTTATTTTGTTCTTATTTTACACATTTTTCAAATGTAGAAAATTACTATGGCAGAGCAGTACGCATGTATATTGTACTAGAATGTAGTAAAAGTGGCCCCGCAAAAATGGCCACTGAAAAAAGGCCCCACAAAAATTGGCCCCAGATGGCTGGTAGGTACACCTACTGTACTTTATTATGGAGGAACATAGTCACACCTACTTCACATAAGGTAGAGATATAATTTTTGGGCTTTTCTAGTTTCTTTAAAATAAAAAACCTCATTTGACATTTTACCTCAGCCTCAATTTGTTCTTATTTTGTTCTTAATTTTTATACCCCTGCTTTTATTGATATTATGTTGATATGACCAATATTGCGCCTGTGTGGAGACAGTTTGTTAGGTTCAATTTACTCCTGGTCTCACCCTACCTCCTCTACTCATCAATATGTTTATCTAATTTTATTTGTTCACCTCACTTTAAATATTTAACCTTATGTTTCCAAGACAAGCTCAAAATATTTTATCCAAAGAAAATATTTCATTAAGGCTACAAGATAAATACAGGACAGTGACCAGCTCAGTCCTTCAGGATAGTCACCTTGTAGATCTGATAATGTTTAGTGCATGGTGTAAGTCAGCAATAAAAAGTCAAAATACTAAAATTGTTAGGAAAATCTAAAATTTAATCATAGTACATTACATTTAAACTGTATGAATAAGGAAAATCTAAAATTTAATCATAGTACATTACATTTAAACTGTATGAATAATCAAGTTTGCTCAGTCAAGAAAGAAGGGGTAGAATACCTTAGGATACCACCATGTAAGACAATGTTAAACTCATTATCCCATTAGGCGCGATCTACAAATTATCCCCAACGACAGAAACGCGTCTGGGAAAACCATGTATTACAAA
>NW_022745606.1:0-561 GCF_011630105.1 Anneissia japonica
GAGATGGTGAAACTGAAGCCACACAGACAATCTGTATCTCAGCAGCACTAAATAACAAGCACGTGTTTGAGTTAGCTAGCTCCAGCCTAGGCGTGTTTAGACAACAGTAACAGTATTAGGGTTTGGCAATAAAAATAACGTTATTTAGAATTATTATTATTATTTAACATTAATATTTTCGATCCGACGATCTTGTTGTGGCGTTGGACGACGTGATGATAGAACAATGCTTCAACCTTCATTTCACTTTAAATTTTAACTAATAGCCATGCATTCAAGAGTGTTTTCCCACAGAACTGCTCTCCAATATTTTTTCGTTTAATTTATAATAGGCCTATATACATAATATGGCTTCTCCTTGACCCACCTGTCATATTTTCAAAAGCATAATTTGCAGAATTACAGAATTCACTCAAAATTGTGGTATTTCATTTTTATTTATTTTATTCAATTTCCGGGTAGGTTTATTAATACAACAAAACCATTGCAATGAGAATACGATTCTTGGCAGGTATATAAAACATTTCATTTCATTAACATTTATATCTTTTTTCTTTGATA
>NW_022745607.1:0-547 GCF_011630105.1 Anneissia japonica
CAAATATATTGTCATTAGCTGTAGGCAGTGTATCACTATTATATTATGCTTATTATTAAATGGAGATATTTTAATAGAACATAAATGCCTGCTATTTTAATTTATTGCATTTGATTCATGACCACAATGAAACTTTGATAGCGTTGACAGAACTTCAGAAAACTGTCACTGACACTTAAAGAAATAAACTTTATACACTGTACTTGATGGGAATCCTTACTGAATAGTCTGTACATTGCAATTTGGTGTTAACTTTATTTACACATAATATTGTATATAGCTGTTAACTTTGTTGGAAATGGCCTACAGGACTACTTTATACATTTAGTGCTAAGATATACTTCGCATCTAGTGTACTATTTTAAAAAAAATGCCCTTGTCGATTGACAGATTGATTGAAATACGTCGCACATGAACAAAAATTGCTTTTTTGTTCATTAATATATTAACTCACAAGCCTGTGAAGAGTGCTGGGGGAGGGTCCAGATATTTGCAGGAGGGGTCCAGAAAGCAAAAGGGCACTCCTGTATAAATTACAAGTTTAAAT
>NW_022745608.1:0-1195 GCF_011630105.1 Anneissia japonica
AATTTGTTTTTGACGAACAAACGATCGTTTTTTCAATGAAAAAAATCTAGTAAAAAAAAAAAAAATCGCGATTTCGTCAAAAGAGATGCGCGCGGGGATGATAAACTAATCATTTTTTTATGGGGCCTAACCTACCATTGTTCACACTAGTATGATGACAATATACCTAAATGATACTTTGAGATTGTTATCATAGGAATGATAGAATTTCTCTCGTTATCATAGGAATGATAGAATTTCTCTCATTCAAATGATAAGAATCTCAATCATGTCTATTTCCTCAACACTACTAATTTGATTACAATTTCACGACAAATATTTTTAGAAGTAAAAATATTCCAAGTTGAGGGGGCACTTCATCACAGCAGGTGAACAGGCTGCGATTTTTTTTTCCGTACGAAACATTTACATGAAACTCCACTCGGGCCGTCTCGACTGAATCGACCCGAAAATCTCATATTGCAGAATTCTGGTCAAAAGGTCATCAACAACTTCTGATAAAAATACATTGATGTTACCATGCTAATACTAATGGGTCGTTTAAAATGACAAAATATTGATTTAGCTGCACGAGTAAAAAAGTGTTATTTTAACTTGAGTTACATACTGTGGCAATTTTTATTTTTTAGTTAGGTCTGGGTTTTGCATAATTACCTAGGCCTAACTACGCTTTCTGGGGAAAGCACAAAATACAAAATGACCAGTGCTTTCGATGCTATTGTTAGTACATAATTTGCAGTAACTGAATGCTTTAATACATTCATGCACATTTTTAATCCACCTTTCAAAATTCAATACTTGTTTACCGCCCTCTATCTATTCCCGGAAGTTTGAAGTTTATGCAATTTTTTAGTTTTAATACGCCATAATATTTAGCTTGTTGCTGATGATAGGAAATGATGTCCTTCCTTGTTTTTTCATCGGTTGTGTTTCTGCAGTATACTATTTACATTTAAACTGATATTCGTCTACTAGTAAGTATGCATTTATTAACTGAATAATACTGTGATAGGTCTGCAGGCTAGAACATAGGCCAACTAAAAATAAAATCTATCTAGGCCTAGCCTAGCCTCTAGGCCTAGCGGAGTAGGCCCATATCGGCCGCTACCTATAGCGGCCGCCCTCCAGAACGGCCGCCAATGCGTGTATATGTATGGAACGCCGATGACGCATTCACAATTAATGATACAATACC
>NW_022745609.1:0-1366 GCF_011630105.1 Anneissia japonica
TCGGGCGGACAGATTTTGGCCGCCAAAATTGGTGCACCAGACTTGGTCCTCCTGGTTGACTTTAGCCGTTAAAGTCGGACCCGCTTGGATAAAACTGGTTCGCGAGGCCTGTCTGGCCACTTCACTTGTAACTCGACTGCTCCTCGTACGGTATGATTATTTCTCCCGTGGAGTGGAGGAAAGTAATTTATGCTTCTCCCACATTTGCAAAGTCGTTTACCTCCATGTTTGCAGTGACAGAATGATTTGTATTAACTTTTGAGGATGTCTTTTATGAAACCCACCTAATAATGCATTTCCCATGCCTAGACGATCGATACGCACAGCATGCATCATTTTCGGCAGCCGTGGTTAGGCCTAGTTTTGGGCCTAAAATGAAACACAATGCTAATTTATGATTTTTACATATTCCGTATTAGGTCATAAAATAGATGTCCTAATACATGAAATAAAGGGGTTAAGAATACTTGGAATTGAATGCATGTACTTCGTTAAGCACACACACCAAAACAAAACAAAGTAAAAAAATAAACTACAGCGGACCAACACGATTTAAACCACATCGTTTAACTTCTTATCGTACTTTTACACCAAAGAGTTTACTGGGCGCAAAGCTTTACTTATTTTCATCTATAATTTCACACATAATGATTGAAAACATATAATGAGCGATAAAATATTTATCTATCATTTGATAAAAAAAAAATATGATCAACGTTATAAAAATACAAGTTATAACTACTAATTATACCCCGGACTGATTTAGGCTTATGTGGACTACATTTGGCAGGTAATTTTAAAGCAAAAATTGGTCCGGCGGACCGATTTTGGCCCCGGACCAAATTTTTCTTGACAGGCCTATAAGAAGATGCATTTTGACATCAACGATAGGCCATATTTTGAAAAATTCTCTTAACCCTTGAAATATTGCCAACCATCTTTCGGAAGAGTAGGGGTTATACCTACAGTATGCTTGGGGGTTTGCCGTCCGGTTATTGAATATGGGGCGTCTGTGTGGCAACTATTTCGTAAAAAGCATAATCGTTCGAAAAAACAAATTCAGAACAAATAGTTCATGGCGGACCTTGGCAAACCCTTCCATCATGTTCTGTTAGATTATCCAACCTTAAGTTGTCTTCTCTTTATGCACAGATGTGTTTGCTTTCTTTTATGTTTCTTTATAAGTGTCTTTATGGTTCATACGATGTTCCTATTTTTAATTTATTTTCTGTTAATAGGCGGAGGTTAGAATGTAATTTTTTTAATCATTTTATTACTAGAACGGATTGTTTTAAGAACTCTTTATTTGTTAGATTTTAACATCTCTGGAGTGATTTGCCCAATGAAATTAGGGATGAATTTGTTT
>NW_022745610.1:0-1200 GCF_011630105.1 Anneissia japonica
TAGCAAAATAAAAAATAAAAAAAAGCCTCCCTCCCTCATCACCTTTCCTGCCCAGATAGGGTGATAAACTAATAATATTTTTTATAGGGCCTTATACCACTGTCGTAACCTCCTGTAAATGTTCGCTATATAATCAAATACATTCATAGACCTCTGTTGCATATCAGATTCGTTTGTCGTTCGTTCACTTCGTCTCGTTTCTTCCCTTCTCTTATTGCCCTCTTTTATTTCTAATTCCAGTTTTGTTCTTAGGTCATTTATACCTTGCTTGTTATTGTCTATTGTCATCTTTAAATCATTCAAAGAACTTGTTACCTTTACCCCCGATTCAGCTATTTGTCGGATATTATGGTTATAATCTACTCTGAGGTTTTCCATTTCAACTTTCTTTTTTGAATCGCTCTCACGTAGTATATCAATGTAGTTTAACTGATACTTCATATTCTCATTCAATTGAGCAATTGCATCTTTATGATCATGTTTATGTTCCTTACTGTCATCCCTTAATATCATCACATCCTTCTGCAGCGCCTCTGTAAGGTGATCGATTCTGCCTAAATTTGATCCAAACTGGCTTAGTTGTTTATGCAGAGATTGTTGCTCTTTGTTAATTGAGTGTGCATGCTCGTCCAACATCAATTTTAATTCCTTCACTTGTTCCTGTTGTCTCTCGCTTTCTTCTCGTAACGCCTTTATCTCCCTCTGCTGCACTTGCCTATGTTGATCCACATTATTTTGCATTGTCACTATCTCACTTTGTAGTTTCTTCATCTGCTCTGGCAGTGGCCATAAATTCACACATATTTGATAGGAAACAGCAATTACGATGCTGATTAAAAATACCTTTGCTGTTAGTTCCATTGTGTTTTGTGGTACAAAGTGTGAATTTACTAACTTCATAACTCGTAAAGATGAAACTGCACAGTGTAAATCAGGCACCAAAGCACTTGAATCTGTGTGAAAATAGCACTATCTCGAATTTCATTTATGTTAAGCCAAAAAATTAGGATTATTAAAGTCATTAACTGATAAACTTTAAAACAATCAAGACACTATAAATGATGCTCATTTCAGGCGTGTGCCTGAGTTTTAATTTGCTTAGCCATTGCTCAATGAGGCAAACATGTTTCTGCATGATCTACTGCCATTATCAATGTGGAGACTACACAGTCAGTCTTATTTATGAGAGAATAGCGACAC
>NW_022745611.1:0-988 GCF_011630105.1 Anneissia japonica
TTCAATGTTTGAGAGGTGGGGAGGGGGGCTTCACCCCAAGTGGGCGTGGCTTCCATTTTGGATGGATATTCTGGCCAAACCCGGGGTATATATCAAGGTATCTTTTATTCAGATAAAAAAAAAAAGAAAAAAATACAGTATAAACACATTTTTCTGGCAGTTCACAGAACTGAATTGCGAAAACGTTAAAAATACACTTTTTTAATTTAATTTTAATTTAATTAATTGTTATTTTGATTAAGATTCACAGCTAATTTACACCTCTGTAATGGCAAAGTAACATATAGATCAGCGCAATTACTGATAACGTACTTATGTACCGTTAGACACTGTTTCCATGGCCGCTTTACACATATACTGTAGGGAATTCATCACGAGTATCTTTTGCCACGTAGCTTATGTTGATCTAATAATTATTAAACAATAATAAATAAACATATTAAAGTGCAGATGACAGTAAGTTTCGAAGTGCTTTGAATTAATTCATAAATAAAATGGCTCTTCCTTGCAGTGGCATATCTAAAGAACACTTATAAAGGCAGGGGAGGGGATGACTTAGGGCAGGAATGAGTAGTGTGGCCTATCATAGTAGGCCTAGCGTAGGCTGTACTTTTGTACGATGGCATATTCTAGCAAAAAGGCTTAGGCCTAGACTACTAGTATCTAGGCCCAGGCCCAGTTGTTAGGCCCGAGAACTAGCTCGGCCTAGGTTTAACTCAGTTGTAGGCCTAGCCGGCCTTAGGAGTATGTAGCCTAGCCTAGGCCTATGGCCTACAGTATGCTAGACCAGGTTGGACAAAGAAATACAAAATATTAGGCCCTAACTCTATAGGCAACCCAATACGAGCATATACAGCCTGGCCACCTAGCCTACACCCTTCTCTAGGTCTAGACCTAAAGCCTCAACTCTCTCTGGGCCCAACAAAAAATAGCACAGTAATGTTTATACTGGTCATATCTCGTTGAGTCTGTCTTAGCTGTTTCTAAA
>NW_022745612.1:0-726 GCF_011630105.1 Anneissia japonica
AGTCGACGCCGACCAACAGGTTCCTCGTTCTGTACTGTCCAGTCGCCTTGGACGTGACGCGCCGTTGCCTTTTCGCCGGTCCCGTATCCGACTCGGACGCCAGCTACGACGAATTCTTCTCGAGACCAGCCATCGAATCGCCACAGACCATCGTGGCCATAGTGAAAGGCATATTGGAGAGGGAGGTATGCACGGCAGAGGAGGCTTGCATGATGGCCGGAATCGATTGCACCGACTATGAGGAAGCACTTGAGTTGATGGAAGCCGCTAGATTGGAGATGATGGAGGAGAAACACATCGATTACGCCGTCGACGAGGACAAAGGAAACGAGAACTTGGACGAAGACGTAGACTCGAACAAGGAAAACATCCCCCCTTGCAACGGAAAGCGTGATTCCGATTGCGACGAGGTGGTGAAGGAGAGGAAGAAGAGGAAGCTGTTCTTAAACCTCAGTAATACACAGTTGTAAAAAAAAAGGAATATAAATCAATAGAAATTAGTTCGATAAAAACTAAGATAAATTGAAATTGAGGTCAATAAAAGTGTTTACGAAAAATATATATTGTGTTTACTTGTCGTTATTCTTTCTAGTTTTCGTTATATACAAAGACCGCTTTGTAATAACCGCCATTGCAGAAATGATGGCCGTCGCGAACGCTTCCGCGTCAATTTCGGAGGTACAGGCACGCAGATTCTCGCTGAGACCATGGCAAGTGAAACTGACG
>NW_022745613.1:0-1236 GCF_011630105.1 Anneissia japonica
TGACGAATGTATGAAAACAACATTAAAATGTTCTTCTAACACAATACAAACTACAATATACAGTCTGCTCTCCAATTCGACACCACTCTGTGTATCTGAAATGTGGGGTGGTCTCGGGGTTCGGTCTCAAATTATAAACCTCTAAATAGAGACCACAGGCTTGAAGTGGTCTCCAAGCATCATAATTAGAGGATAACCGAACCGGAACCCAAATGAAAATCGAAGATAAAAGTAGTGACAACATAGGACAACCATTTATTTATTTCAAAGAAAATTTTGTTTGCTTATAATTTTTTTTTAACTTCAAGCTGTTTAAAACACATTAAACAAATCTGAACAGCATACTGTAAAGTAAATATTGTATACATTGACACTTTATTTGACTAAAGTTAGGTTTAAGTATGCAGGTGTCCATCCTTTACATAAAGAAATATGTTATTTTCTTTTGTGTTACTTGGCCTTTCCTTATATTCCCAATCTATAATATGCAATTCTCCAATGAGTTTGAAAGTTCCTCATGGCTTTGATATAGAGGGGATAGAATCCCCCTAGCTAGACTCGTTGATCGGGGAGGTTGGGGAGGGGAAGGCGACTAGGTACTTGAAGGGCCACGCCCACCTCTGTAAGACCATGTTGGATCTAAAACTGAATGGTCGTGTCTCCCTTTTGCCTACATGGCTGGATTTTTTTTTCACATCAAAGCGAATACCAACAGGGAAACACTCAGGTGACACACTTCTTACACATTTTTGGATGACACCATTATGTCAGGTGTTTCATCTTGACTATATTTCCCCAATATTTTCCCCTAATAATTGTTTTTGTTAATATAAAATAATAATGTTTGTTTTTAGTTTTAAATTAATTATTAACATATCGTTGATTTTAGCAGGGGACTAAACATTTAGCAGGGGAATTCCCTCTCCCATTCCCCTTGGCTACGGTGCCGAAGGATAGTGCAGCAACTGAATGGCTAAAGAAAAATCAGAAACACAGGACTCTATCGAATTATGGATAAGTACCTGATTCAACAGTACTTTTTGGCAATAGTTGCAAACAGATTGTTGTAAAACATTTACTGAACTGACAGCCAGTTGCCTAAAACTAAATTTATAAACAATAGCTGTTTTGAAGACAATACAATTAAGAAACCTTTATATTTATGGATATATTAATTATGAAAATACATTTGTTATAATTTCGAAGTTCAATTTCTCAAATTAAAGAGTATTTATT
>NW_022745614.1:0-895 GCF_011630105.1 Anneissia japonica
TTCCTCGACGAGAACGACTTGCGTGGGACACCGTTTCTCGAAGATTTGACGGCAAAGTTTCTCGATCCAAAGAGCCCGCACCCCTCGAAGTCGGGAGCGAGGTACCAGCGGTCGTTGTTTTTCGGCCGGCGGACGCTGCACAGGTTCAGCGAGATGCTTCTCTCGCAGCTGTCGCAACATCTCACGTATCGGGTCCCATCCTTCGCGATTTCCAAGCACGCCCGATTCCAGTTGGGGAGAATGCACGCTTCCTGGTAGAGAAACGGAGTGGCACCTTGGACGTAAACCGAACCGATCACCAGGTCGGAAGCCACCTTCGAATACGCGACCGCAAAGGAGTACAAAGACGAAGAGAACAACAGCAATAACAGAAGCCGAAACGGCAAAACGCCTACCGTCCGTTCGATCGGGCCTTGCATCGATGCTACGTTCCGTGGTTGGCGTGGATGCGTCGCCAATACGTCTATCGCCTTGCCACCCACCAATCGCAGTTTGTCCTGAAATGAAGGGGCACAATGGCGCAAGGATTCCACATCCGGTTCGGGTCTCCGCCGACGTTTTGCACAAGGGCGTCCTCGAATTGTTCCGAAAGACCGTCGGGAGGAGGGACTTCTCCGTACAAATCTCGATCGACTTCATTCAAATCGGTCGCAAACATCGAAAACCACAAGTTGTGGCGCGCGTGCAGACCTCCGACGACACGCGGCCACTCGTCTTCAAAGTCGTAGAGCACCGGGTTTTTCAACCAACTTTGTTCGTTCCTATAGTTTCGCCATCTTCCGTCTTCGCATTTCCAGATTGAGATGTCGCTGACGACGGCGATCGAGTTAGTTTTTTCGCTCGAGACGATGGAACAATCTTCGACCACGAAATCGACCGGAGCTTGTTTATGACG
>NW_022745615.1:0-627 GCF_011630105.1 Anneissia japonica
AGTTTCGTGGCATCCGTACTTCCTGTATCTCTCGACGGCGAACGTCTCGTAGAACAGGAACGAGAGGGCGGCGCACGCGATCATCTTCAGACTGGCTCTCCTCGCGAACTTGGATCTCACCAACCACACGGTGGACGCGGACGCCACGCGTTGGATGGAACGCAAGCGTCTCAGACTCATGTTGCCCTGAATATCACGTCTCCTTCGAGGACTGTAAATACTTCCCTGACCATGCCGTCTTGCGTCGCGTGCTCGAACGTCGTGTGCCCGATCCTGAAGAGTGGCGGCGGAGGGAAGCTTCGGTCGGACGGCACGCTCGTCGTCGTCGTGCGGAACGCCGATCCGCCTGCGAAGTTGCCGTCCACGTCGTAGCACCTGACGTACGCGTAATCTCCGACGTCGTTCAACGTGCATTTTCCTTCCGAACACAAGACCGAAGCGAGCATCGAAAAATCGTCCGTGGCGTGCATGCTGCACGTCCCCGATCCAGGTAGAACCGCGAGCACGGCGATCACCTTTCCTTCCGACACAGTCAGCTTCGAAACCGCCCCGGTGCCCAAGAATTCGACATCGTCGACTGCCAGGTCGGGCGTGAAAGCACACAGCATCATGTGTATAAGAGACAGC
>NW_022745615.1:641-1240 GCF_011630105.1 Anneissia japonica
TCGCAACGAAGGACAGAGGAAAATATAGCGACACCATCTGAGTACGTATGTGCGAATTTTTTTTCTATATAAATACCGTTAATGAGAACCGATAATTATTCACTCCAACGATGTCGATCGAACTGGCACCACGTAACCGTAATATGGATTTGGACAAAGACGATGCAATCGTCAAACTTCTTGACAAGTTGTCGCTGGAATACTTGCCGACGGAATACCTGGATTGGGTGATGCACACTTGCGAAATGTGGCCGGAATCGAGAACCATCGAGTACACTGACGAGGAGGCGATGGACCCTTCGAATTTCCCAGGAACGGACAAGTTGGAATGCGACGTCGGTTCCGTCACCAGCTTCGACGCTTTTATGGAGAAGTTCAGACGGACGCCTGTTTTCGCAAAGGTCGTCTATTCCGTGCTCGAGTCGGTGACGAACGTGCACCAAAGGATGAGCGACAACGGACGCACCGTCCTCAAATGCGTCGAGGCGTGGGACAGAAGACAGGCGACCGACATACTCAAGGTGAAATCCGTCAGTCTGTCCGCCGTCGAGGGAGACGAATCGCGTTCGAAATGTTCGGTCGAGTTCTTGGATAAGCAC
>NW_022745616.1:0-642 GCF_011630105.1 Anneissia japonica
ACGTTTATTAATTCAATTGAATTATTCCTCCATGATTGAATTGACGTTGACAAAACCGTCCCTCTCTAACTGCGTACGTAAACGATCACAACTCACGACTTCACACTACTGGACGTACGTATTGTCTAGGCTAGTTGCTCGATCGTCGGAACGATTTTTCGATCAGCTGCTCGCCAAAAATTACTGGTCTTGAATATTAATGAGTTGGTTAGAAATTGCTACCAAGCTACTGAAAAAAGTGATCAGCCTCGTTTTCACCTGATTTTCCCGTCTCATCACATCATGTTTTGTTTCTCTAATTATCGTTACATCTCAACATTTTTAATTTTTTAAGTATTTTTCCCGAACTCAGGAAAGGTTAAATAAGCAATATATGGCCACTTGTCTCATCCCCGCACCCCCCCCTTTAAGGTTATGGTCAAGCCAGCTCCACCAATCAATGCCTCAGATTTATGTAAGGTTGTTGGAACAATACCCATGGCCTATATTTTTTGTTATAAGTTGAATAAATAAAAATATGTGGTAATTAATACACACACACACACACACACACACATATATATATACAAAAATGACTAGCTGTGTATTATTTTAAATGTATGTACTCCCTATATATACACACACACCTAAGGATAATCGAAA
>NW_022745617.1:0-811 GCF_011630105.1 Anneissia japonica
TGATTATGTCACCTCTAGTTGGCCGGAAATGGCACTCTCAAACATAAATTTGAATATAATTTTCTTTTTTCTCCCCCGGCCGGGCCCCATTGAAGCTGTCTATGAAATACTCATCATAATACGTTTTTCAATTTATCCTGGTAATAATCATGCCCGCTTATGTATTTCGTGCAAACTAACAGTAATAAAAATAATGGTTTATTACCGGTATCTATTAATTAGCTTGTGACGTATTCGAACCATGAAAAAACAAATAAGATAAACGATAAACTTAAAACAGTCACCCTAATTTAGTCTCTTCTTTGCATGTGCAGTGCTTTTAAAATCAATGTTGGCCTCTGCTTCCAATTTTAACAAAGTATCAGTAAATTTAGCCTCTGATAACTGCTGCACCCATAAAATCAATGGATAATTACCGAGATGATTACAAAATATATTATTACGTATATATATTTACTCGGTTGGTCCCGAAATACGCACCGCACTTTGAACAGAGCACAGGTAAACAGACAAAATTAATTTGACAGTCATTCGTATTGTTGTTCTTTCTACTCGCTTTGAAAAGTGGGTCTTAACTATAGAAGATTGGTAAAAAGTGGGGAGGACAATTGATATGATGTCCCTCACTTCGAAAAGTGGGAGGACGTGTCCCCTTGTCTCCTTGTACCCCACGCCCATGCACTACATGGTGCTTCAGGAGGTACGGTACTTCCTCAATCGTCAGGTGATATTTTCTTTCCTCCATGCTCAGACGTGACACATCACACACACGCACCACGGTCAGCACTTCATTCATGGCAAAAATTTTCGC
>NW_022745618.1:0-1646 GCF_011630105.1 Anneissia japonica
TTTTCTCAATTATTCCCCATTAAAATACAATCTAATAAAACATGTAGAACCATAGACATAAAGACAACTTAATTCCGGGATTGTTGTTCATGATATTCAATAGGCCTATTCCTGTTCTATCATGCCCATCAACACTTTTATAAACTTCATTATAAACGTTGGAGACTCCATAGTGAACCATAAAATAGGTCTATATTATCTATTACCATTGTTAAGAACAACAAAACATTTTTGTTTGACATGAACAATAGATCATTTGGAACACACTTAATTTTGGACACACCTGTGAGGTTTGTAGTCTTTTGAAGTCGGGTTCTACATAATATTTGATTCCTTCTTTTGCACCCGGTAAAGTGACTCCACGGATTAGGAGAACAAACAGGACAATATACGGCATTGTAGCTGTTACATAGACCACCTATTTTAATTCAAACACATTTGGTTATTTATCTAAATAATATTTGTTAGTTGAAGCATGAAAGAATCAATCAATATATAAATTCTTAAATCGACCGGCACGCTACCAACGAGCATCGGTAGAAACCCTTCACAGATTCTGACGAAGCCTGCCTGATAGCAAGGCGAAACTGTCAACAACAAAAAACAGTGAGTAATATTTGGTTTATCTCAAGGAATTATTTAAATCAATCAATCGATCGATCAGTCAGTCAGTCAGTCAGTCAGTCGATCGATCGATCGATCGATCGATCAATCAATCAATCAATCAATCAATACACATCTAATGTGCATTTCCAATAGCTTCTCCCTCTTGAAATTAAAAAGTACACATATCCCACTCGGCTGTACCCCACAGCCTTTTATTATAATGCTCTACTTTTTACTTTTCCTGAGGTCTTTACACCTTTCCAGACTGTGAAGTACACAATAACGAGAGCAGTAGCAAAGCATAAAACCATCTGCCAGTTTAAGCCACCTAGATCACCTATTCCTTCACTTTTATGTATCTGCAAAGCCTTCCGTCTGTAATTAAAAATAACACCTTTAGCTTATCAAAAGATTTGACTTGTCCCTGCTCTGCTCCCAAAACTCGAATAACGCTCTACTGGCTAATTATATGTGTTAGGTTACAAATAAACTTATTATATCAGTGTTACTTTTAAAATGACAATCCGGTCACTGCCATTTATGATTAAAATTTTTTGAAAAATGCATTCATTGTAATTGAAATTATACTTGATTTCTTGCGTTTTCACTTCTATGCTCGCTTTCAAAGAATGAAAATGCAGGGATGCCTCGTGCAACGATACAATGCACTTGACACGTGTCACAGAGACCGTCATTTATCATAATACTGTACTGAACCATTGTAGAAACAAATGTGATTTTTCACTTACTCCCAGAATTCTTTCGATGATGAAATACCAGTCGATGCATTTATCCATACTTTTTCTCCTTCAATGTCCACATAGCCGGCTGTGCCATTGTAACAGTAGTCAGTGTTCCACTTGTGGTTACAACCAATCCATGGAAGCTCAGCCGAGAACGAGGAAATAAGGTAAAAGATCGACCAGCCAATGATTACGTTGTAGTAGAACGCCACATAAAATGAAATCAACACAACTGCCCATCCAACTCCTGAATTTAATAAACCGCATTATGAACATGAACAACTTAACTACTTACAT
>NW_022745619.1:0-1068 GCF_011630105.1 Anneissia japonica
TAACTCATTGAAAAAATAGGAGCGGAAATAAAACTTAAGAAAAGTCTTTACTTTTTGCCATGCCCTACAAAGTAGTCTAAAGTTGTTGTCTGATGTAAGATATTGCCATTCTAGGCCTCTGTGTGTTGTTTTTATTTTTCATCGGATGAGTATTTAAAAAATTAATTAATTAAAAAAAAACTTCCACCCGCCCCTATTTAGGCCTATCATTTTAAAAGAAGGACAAACAAACTATTTATTTTATTTGGCCTTAAACCAGGCAAAATACTCTCAGATTTCCAAAGAAATCAAACAAACAGTGAAGAAAATAAAAGAACTGAGCTTTTGTCTAGCACGAGAAGAAGTAAATTTTAATTCTTAAAATGACATAATAATAAGGCAAGAACTGACAACTCGACCGTTTGTACCGCTTGACTGCTCCTGAAAACCCACCGTTACTATAGGCCTATTATTACTACAAAATAAATACAGGTAGGCTACTGTACTACCATTGTACTACACAATACCAGAACAATCAGAAGTTGTAGATTTCTGCTGGCTAGAAAGCAAAACACAAGAGGATCGAGACTAGTTTCATTTTGTAAGTTAATTATTAATTGCCATATATCAACAAGGTTTGTTTAGGTTTTGGTTAGGCCTATTAAAACTAATGGCTATTTTATCAAAACATGACATATATTTTACAAATAAATTGTTCATCATAGACAAGGTCTGCAGTTTAATGAAAGTGACCTCTTGAGCCTTCACTTGAGAAGTGAATGTTTTGTTATCTGAGCTGTGGAAAGTGACTACCGGCACGGTTCACGGTCGGCGTGTACCAATAAGTAAAGTTTGTTTTTATCGGTACAGTCAGTTAAAAAGCGATTGGTGCAAACCTACTTTTCTTAGATTATCATGATTTGCTCTACCTTGCTGCTTTAACTTCGTTTGGCCTA
Organism: Anneissia japonica; assembly: GCF_011630105.1. Lineage (NCBI taxonomy): Eukaryota > Metazoa > Echinodermata > Crinoidea > Comatulida > Comatulidae > Anneissia > Anneissia japonica. The sequence goes on from NW_022745619.1 coordinate 936, forward strand.
TTCAAAATCACTATAACTTTAGATCGACCGACCGAAAAACCTGCATGACCTTTAATCAACTTACTAAATTACGGCTATTTTTTGCATAGTTCACTGTTTTCAGTTGCTGAGTATATATGTAGACAATATATAT
>NW_022745620.1:0-1432 GCF_011630105.1 Anneissia japonica
AAAAACTTTTTTATTACAGGAATCTAAAAACTTTTTTATTACAGGAATGTTAAACTTGCCTTATTTGTTCTTATTAAGCACTACCATGTGAGCAAATAAGGCAAGTTTAACATTCCTGTAATAAAAAAGTTTTTAGATTTTTCTAAACCAAATTAGGCAAACAGGCAAACTATATACTTACATTTAATTTGAATTTTATATAATTCAACTGGTAATTAAAAATATAGGCATATTATAAATATATATATATATATATATATATATATTTCTTCCTTAATTATATAAATTTAAAGCATTTATCAATTACACTGTTTACGTTCATCATTAAAATTTTATTATTATTTTCTCATTCGCCTACATGCGTTCGGATAGATATTTAAGCTAAATAAGAAAAAATAATAATTTTCGCTCTATTCTGACGACCTTTAAAAGTTGTTCACTAAACAATATTAAAAAATGATTCTTCTTAATTTAAATTGTTTGTACAGCCTGTATAAATACGAACGACAATGAAAATAAAGGTGATGTTTATAATCTTAAAAATAATTTGCTGTTTCTATTGCATACTATTAATTATATAATTACTATAACTTTATTTGGAAACGGCGCTTTTAAAACAGCAGACACGCTCTTGCAGTGTGTTCATAAAAGTAACACACTGTACAGCCATAATACAATATTAAAAAAGAGACGAGACTTTTAATATGATAAAATGTACGTTACACAATTACGCAAGTTGAATATATCACAGATCCTGTATAATTATCATTTAACACTTACAATTTACATTTACAGGAAAGCACAGTTTATATACTGCGGCCAACTAGCCTATACTGTTTATATATTTATAAATAATATTTATAAATAATAATAATCAAATTAATAATACAAGATTTGTATAGGGCTCGCTCATATTCAAATTTAAAGACCAACAATCTTTCAGTCTGAGAGTAATTTCCAGCCATCTAGTTCCTGAAAAAAACACCCCTAAGTTACAATAATTGGCAGACTCCGGTGGAAAAAAATTGATATGTTGTAGAACTGATTTTTCTAGGACAGAAAAAAGTTGTTTGACGAAAAACTGGTTAACGGTGAACGTGATACAGGTTATTGAATATTTTAGAAAAATCAGTTTTACAAAAAATATTAATTTTTTTCCTCCGGAGCCTGACTTTAAAAGAATTAGGAATATCAAAGTAACCCAAACCACTTCTGGCATTGTTACTAGACTTAATAATAAGGAGAATTATCAATATATCGACGACTCAGTAATGATAATGAATATTTGTTGCATATGAATGAAACAGAATCGCCGAATTGAACGTTTCCAATAGTAATGTTTCTATTTTGATTATGTTGCGCTATGTTTTTTTTTTTCAATCAATCGCAGTCAAAATTGCATCATTGTAAATATATAGCTTTTGTGCTGACG
>NW_022745621.1:0-1297 GCF_011630105.1 Anneissia japonica
CATCCAAAACGAATATTTGTTTACATTCATATTTATTTATTGTATGACATTTACCTCTACATTGTGCCATCTCGCAAAGGTATGCTTCTAGCCACTGTTCTTTGTGCACGCAAGGGAAGTCTTTCCAACTTCCGTAGTCTCGTTGCCACCCTTCTGCCCCGTCCACGGCCATATACACACACTCTCCTGGCGTCATCGACGGTTTATTTTCTTCAAGCTTCCAATTGTTATACGCGAATCGGTCCAGCTTTTCACCATCTAGCCATGTAAATTGTTTGCCTATTATTGGGTTTTCTCGTAGTCCAATCCAGGCGTAGGTGTTTATAGCGTAGTACGCGGACCAGAGCCATTGTGATAAGAAATTATTCTCCTCGTACGTCTCGATCTTCGCAAGATGCGCCACTTCATCGCAATTTGGTGATCTATGCAACCTGTTATAGATGCCATAGCGTAAATGCCCATTTTTTTTAAACAAACATGAAAAAAAATGAAGAGTAGAACGAAGAGATTCAATTAAAATATATATTTATTGTTTCATTGTATATATACTACTCCTGGTTTAAGATACCCCGTATTTTAAGCATAGTTACGCAGGCCAAAGCCATTACACAATCGAAATAAAAACTGAACAAACACATAAGTGTGTTGTTTAGTGCTGAACAGGTTTTCGGCTCCAGCTCTACGATGTAGGCCTAGATCACATGTAAGTAAATATGTACGTTTAAGCAACTTACGAGTATTATAATATAGATGACCGCAAGTTATATGCCATGTATATAAAACATAGATAGGTAGAAATATTCATGTTTAAATAAAATAGTGTTCAAAATCTACTCCGTTTCTCATTTGATTTTTTAAAATTATTATGTTATGCATAATCTACCAAATGTTTTCCTATGTGTGGTCCTATAGTAATATTAATTTCCCTAAGACAATACTTAAGTTTTAATTTAAGTAACATGCACCGGTATAAAGTATGGCGTACCTGCATAGATCTGAAGCCTCAAGCCAGTTGGTACTTTTGTTAGTTCTGAAAACTCGATAGCAACTATTTTCGTACGCTGTCCATGTTGGCGGACAGCACGCCGTAGATTTTCCTGTCAGCGACGAAACGATTAACATCAAAAGCACCAATGCCGTCATCTTGATGTCTTGATGCCGAATCTCTAAATAAGTGCAAAATATGATAATTATGGTATTATAATCGTATGCCTTTATGCACATCAATTATTCAAATATAGTCATACGATATTTAACTGATTTTAGCCTAAATGAATCATGAGTGGAATTGCATTTC
>NW_022745622.1:0-1300 GCF_011630105.1 Anneissia japonica
ATATTTATTTGTATATATATTTATTTATGTATACTGTATTATTATATTATATATATACTGTAATTATTCATATTTTTATTTATATATTTATTTGTTTATATATTTATTTATATATTAATAAATATATTAATATATATTATATATTTAAATATAAAAAATATATGAAAGAATATATGAACATAATGATATATATAAATAAATATACAAATAAATATATAAATATATATATATATATATAAATTTATATATATAAATATATGAACATATTATTATATAAAAATATATATAAACATAAATATATATAAATACATATATAAATAAATATATATATAAATATACAAAAAATATACAACACACATATATATATAATATATATATGTTTATATATATAAATATGAATATGTCTATTAATATATTTATTTGTGTATATATTTATTTATGTATACTGTATTATTATATTATATATATACTGTAATTATTCATATATTTATTTATATATTTATTTGTTTATATATTTATTTATATATTAATAAATATATTAATATATATTATATATTTAAATATAAAAAATATATAAAAGAATATATGAACATAATGATATATATAAATAAATATACAAATAAATATATAAATATATATATATATACATATATATTTATAAATTTATATATATAAATAAATATATGAACATATTATTATATACAAATATATATAAATACACAAATAAATATACAAATATAAAAAAAAATTTAATAATTATATAAATAAATATATAAACATATAAATATATATAAATACATATATAAATAAATATATATATAAATATACAAAAAATATACAACACATATACTGTATAAATAAATATATAAATAAATATATATATATATTATTATATACAATATTATATATAAATACACAAATAAATATACAAACAATATAAAAAAAAATTTAATAATTATATAAATAAATATATAAACATATAAATATATATAAATACATATATAAATAAATATATATATATGAATATACAAAAAATATACAACACATATACTGTATAAATAAATATATAAATAAATATATATATAATTACAGTATATATAATTAATACAGTATATATATATAATAAATATATATATACAAATAAGTATATAAAAATAAATATATAATTGAGCTTGACAAAGGTTGATAACCGAAAATGTTTGCTCACTATTAAATAAATATATACCTGGCAACTTATTACCTTCTCTCCTGAGTTTTTTGTTTTTACTATTTTGTTTGCCAATGCAGCCTTCCAGTTTTA
>NW_022745623.1:0-1904 GCF_011630105.1 Anneissia japonica
AATAACGACGACGGCGACGGCGGTGGCGACGAGGACCTAGGCGGCGGCATCGACGACAACAACAACAATAATGCCATTTTAATTGTATACTTACGCTTTTGTAACATTTTTCTCAGTAGTATAGTGACACACCGGAAAATATTGATCCCAACTTGTATTAATATTCTTGAAAATTATGTTGAAAGAAAATGTTAAATAATTAATTCATATCACAAGACAGCGCACCTGCAATATGACTCATGAAAACTACCAGTGATTATACCACAAAAGCAATGTGCTTAATATTAATTTTTATTCAACTAATTCACCCAAGGATAAGTGTGTGATATCATTGTTAATTGTAATAACATTTGGTCCAAGTCTCAATATTTCCTGTTACAGAGCGCGAGCGAGGCCATCGATGCAACTCCCAGTGTAATTTGCATATCCCCAACAGTTCAATATTTTTCACATAATTATTGCATGCACGCTTAGCTTGCTCTCATTTAAGGCTCCTGTGCAAAATACCAATTTAACTCTAGGCTAGTGTATTTACAACAAGCACCACTACGATGCGCACCTGCGGAAAGAGAGGGCAGCCACTCGCCCGATCCTTTGTTGACAAGTGGTAATAGAAAAATTACTTTCGTAAAACAAGGTTGATTAGAATCTGAAGAAGACTGAAGGAATGAAATTAGATGTAAGTCTAATAGGACTACCTAAGCAGGACGCCAAGGCCTAGATCGCAGCCTGGATATGAAATCATCACACAATTTTACCTGTCTGCAATGACCAAAAAGTGATTTTCTGTATTCTACCCAATGCTTTAAGAAATGTTTAATTTCTTTGACTAGTGTCTATTATAATAGTTTTACAAGTTCTTCAAAAATAATACAGTAAATAGTTATTCATCCTCCTAGCTATCCGTTTAACGTCACTAGCTTGCTGTGTGTTAGTCTAAATGTAATACGCACACAGTATACCGATGATATCACTATAGAAACCGATGACTACAACAATAGTTGATTATAAAAACTAACATTAAAAGACAGACCAGTCGGGGAAGACGAGTAGATTTTGTCGGGAGTAAACAAATAAAAAAAAAAAATTTACATATGATGTTCGTTTAGCCACCACATTGTTTTCATTAAACCATTTGTGTTATTATTATTAAATAATAATAATAATAATAGGAGGTTCAATGAGACTAATTACAAATAATTTGTGTACTGTTATAACAATTTCTCGTTTGGATATCCTCATGATGCTTGAATACATCGTGATTGGTGAAGCAACCTCGACCATGACAGCGTGGTTGACAGATTTCATGCAACATTTCCAAAATATAGAATTTCACTTTCAAGAATGAGGATTTGAAAATAAATTAGATGGTTACATTGCATACGTTTTGTTTCTTGTTTTATTCAAAATGTTTTGGTTTTGGAAGCTGGTTTCGACATCAGAAAACATAGCCTACATGAAGTCATATTATAGTCACTCGATGCCTATCAAAATAAGTAATACAAATCCGCCATAATTCGTCAAATATCCGTGGCTTCCATGGGGCGAAGCCCCCTGGACCTCCACTGGGGCCCTAGGCGGCCCTAGGCGGCCCATGCCCCCCAGCCAAGTGAGACTCGATTCCCTCGTCGGGGCATTTAGCCCCTCCATCGGGCAGGTCCTGGCGCCATCACTGATTCAACCACCTTATTAATATTAATCATATACCTTAGATTAGAATACATTAGTATAGTTACTATAACTTGTATGCTGAACATCGAACAATAAAGATCATTCTATTAGACCAGCAACTACGCCTCGTGTCTAATTTAATACAAATCTGAATGCAGAGTTTACATGGTGACAGAAGTTGCAGAAATAGGGTAAATGGCTAAAGGACCTTATTTTAAAGCGCCGTCACAACT
>NW_022745624.1:0-925 GCF_011630105.1 Anneissia japonica
ACTCCACTTAACAGGACTCAATGTGTGGTATATTTAAGGGGAAGTAGGGTCTTGCAGAAAAGGTTTATTCCTTAGGCACCCCTCTAATGGATATTTGCTGAGCTAACTGACATCACCTTGTATTCTCAGCTACTGCCCCTCTCTGTTAATCCCTAGGTACACCTGTTCGCATGCCCCTGTCCCCCTCCCGCCGCTTCTATGAGAATACTGGAGACTTGAGACGCACCCATTTCAATCAATCATTCATTTACATAGCGTCAATATAGTTGTGAGATGAATGTTCAGTGGCGCTCAGAAAGTGTGTGAGCCAAGGGCAGAAAGCTTAGGAGCTGGTTCATGCCAGAGGAAATGTAAATTAGAAGCAGTACGGTAGTAAATGCATGCAACAAGTTTCGATTGATGTTACATTGAATAAATATTTAATATTGAAATTTTAGTTTTATGTCATTTGTGTATGATGTTAAAATATAATTAAATTTACAAAATGAACACAGAATGTAGATTGAAAACGAATTACTTTTGAGTTTTGAAGCTTTATTGTCAATGCTATGTATACTTTGCATTAGTTAACATATTAATTTTTAGCATAACATGGTAACTTTGCAGGTAATATGTTAATTGAAACTGTCCGCAGTACAATTTGAATAATATTAAATGAATAATTGCTTAAAAGCTACATGATATTAATTATATATCTTCTTCGTTATTTCATTTTAATTTGCAAGGTTTAATGTCAGAACAGCTAGGTGCGATACCCGCGGACTAATACTACTGAAAACTTGTACAAATTGTACAGAATACATTTTCGGTTTTGAGATTTTTTTCTTACCTATTCGCCAATTAAAAAAAACCTTTCATTTAAATATTGTTAATCTCTTGTATAAAAATAAATCGAACAAGCCAAGAAAAGGATATGACGACACAC
>NW_022745625.1:0-725 GCF_011630105.1 Anneissia japonica
ACTGCTCACACCATGCCAGCTGCAGCCTACGGTGGATGGGTATAAATGCCTGAATTTGACAATTTTACATTCAAAACAAATACAACTCTGTCTATAGAAATACATGAATCTGAAGCGTTAGTCAAAGGACAAATTGATCATCATGAAAATCAATGTCTGCAATAGAATACTAAAGGCTACAGTGTTAACCAATTCAACTCTCTTTGTCTAGCCTCAGTCTAATATAATCCTTACCAATACAGTATTATCAATGGAGGTTTTTTTCTAATGTTTTGGTGATTTCATGTTATATTTAAACTGACTCGCGCTCATGTGTGCACATACAGTACTACTTACATGTGTGTGCACATATATACAGTACAGTACTGAAATACGAAAAGTAGCACATTTAATGGTCTACAACCACATTACAATGCAAAGCCTGAAGGCCAATCAAGGACGAAGAGCTCAGAATATTTACACTTTCAACCAGCATAGAAGAATTAATGTGGGTTCGGAATTAATTGTCGTTTAACAGGAGCTACTAAGAGAGGTCAGCTCGTTCAATATGAATCTACAATAATAAAAGAGAAGTCAGATTTCAAGGTATAAGCCATTATTAAAGGTGGTGATAAACATGACATAATATTCCATTACTGTTTGTGATAAAATCTTCAAGAAAATATTTAACCACATTTACACAAGGAATAAATAATTTACACAAAAACAAAATTTATATTTGAAAC
>NW_022745626.1:0-592 GCF_011630105.1 Anneissia japonica
TATTTAAGAAAGGCGACACTGATTCACTATCAAATTATAGACCAATATCCATTCTACCTATCTTTCCAAAAATAGTTAAAAAACTTATGCATAAAAGACTATTTAATTATTTAAATCAATTTAACATCTTAAATGACCATCAATATGGATTTCGTCAGAATTACTCAACCTGTCATGCAATACTTGAACTCGTTAATAACATTACTAAATCATTTGAAAATAAACGATTTCTATATAGTTTATTTTTAGATTTTTCAAAAGCTTTTGATGTTGTTAACCACGAAATTTTAATTTCAAAACTTTTTAGATATGGTATTAGAGGTATTGCTTTAAAATGGTTTATAAGTTATTTGAATAATCGTAAACAATTTGTTTCTGTTGGATCATGTAAATCATCGACGAGGGATGTAACTTGTGGGGTGCCACAAGGGTCGGTCTTGGGGCCGTTACTTTTCATAATATATGTTAATGACTTGTGTAGAATTAGTGACACCCTCGAGTTGGTGTCCTTTGCCGATGATACTACGTTTTTTATTCTAATGAAGACCTCAATGTTTTGTTCAATACGTTTAATAATGAGATTAAAAAAATT
>NW_022745627.1:0-533 GCF_011630105.1 Anneissia japonica
ACACCAATGATTATATATTTGGGGTCGGGAGTTCCGAACCTTTACTGTGCAAGTTGCTGTTGCAAGCCACCTTAACATTAGGCTGGAAGTTAAGGACCCGTTGCACAGCACTGCACAGCCGTGCCCAAATGCATGCGAATAAGATATGTACATTCGTCATTTTCATTTTTGGTTCAGCATTATGGTATAGTACGGTAATAAATGGTAAAATCAGGCCTATTCTATTTATTTCATATAATTAGCTTGGCTTGGGGTGAGGCGATTGTATTCATTGAATTCATACAATACCAGGGTAAAGAAAATGACTTTGAAGATATACATATATATAAAAAGTGATTTAAAGGCGTGGGAAAAAACCCACAAACAGTAAGAGGAAAAATGCAATGAATAGTATAAATTAAAGCGTAACAGAAGAGGAACATGAAGAATAAAAACAATTCAGCCTTCATATATAGGCATATATACATATATATATATAAAAATCATTAAAGAAAGGTAAATCCAGTGTTCGAATATATGATTTAACAGTGTTA
>NW_022745628.1:0-911 GCF_011630105.1 Anneissia japonica
TTTAATTTTATTAAAGAGGGCCCCTGAATGTCAGTTAACCTACTGGGCTAAACTAGAAGGGTTACCTCTTTAAAGATGGTTGAAATTAAAAAAAAAAATATATACCCACTCTGACCCAAGACCCCTGTTACGCACCTGGTGTTAGCGCCAATGTGTGCCCTTGTGCGGACAGAAGATGTGCCCCCCCTCCCTCTGAAGCTGGAAACCTTGTTTTTGCAAAATAAATTGATACAATTTGCTGTTATAGGCCTAATCAATAAATTAATAGATAAAGATAGATCATTTTAACCTAAAAGAAGGGCCTCAATGTGTATAGATGGTGAAAGTATGTGTTTGTAATAAATACAACCATGATGAAAATGCTTATATTTAGTTTCAAACACACGTGTGTGGCCTATATTATAAATAAGATAAGCCCTATGTCGTATTGTTTTCTATATGGGGAGTGGGGTGGGGTGTGGTGGGCATGGTAAATTACTAACCGGGAAATGAGGATTGTATGTTATTATTATTATTATTATTATTATTATTATTATTATTATTATTATTATTATTATTATTATTATTATTATTATTATTATTATTATTATAAAAAAAATACTTATAATGGTCACATTATTAAGAAGACACAACAATAATTGTTACTTAACCAATATCCTGAGGCGCGTGGAACGGAGAGAGTAGAGAAAACAGTAGAACTTATACATACTGTTTGTGGCAAGACCCCTGTTACGCGCCTGGTGTTAATGTGTGCCCTTGTGCGGACAGGAGATGTGCCCCCCTCTGAAGCTGGAAACCTTGTTTTTGCAAAATAAATTGATGCAATTTGCTGTTATAGGCCTAATTCCTAATCAATAAATTCCTCATCAACCGATATAACCTTAAACATTCTTGGAATTGATATAACATTA
>NW_022745629.1:0-1000 GCF_011630105.1 Anneissia japonica
AGGCAGAGGCAGCATAGTCGAAAATACATTGGATTAGGGCAGAGCATAAAAGTTTACGACTTTGCATGTCCAAGCAGCTAGCCTGCCTGTACATGAATTTTAATCTGGAGTTAGCTTTCTTAATTATAGTATTAACATATTCATCATTTGAGACACAATTATCAATATGTAAACCAAGGTACTTAATGGAAACTCGGCTATGTATGATCCGTCCATTATAATTTATGTTGAATTCTTGAATAGTGTTTATTTTCCTTTTAGATCCGAAAATAATGCACTCCGTTTTATGTGGATGCATCGATAACTTATTCTCGACCAGCCATTTGTTGCATAGTTCCATATTGTACCCTAGTTTATTGGAAATGTACAATGGGTCACGATGAGCTAACAAAATGGCGCTGTCATCTGCATATAATAAGAGTTTACATTCATTATTAATACATATTGACATATCATTAATGTAACAATTAAAGAGGAGCGGACCTAATATGCTTCCTTGTGGAACTCCATGGGTACATTCTAGGGGTTCAGAGAAGGTATAACCATCAATACAAACAATCTGTTTTCTATAAGACAAATAAGATTTGAACCATTCGACCGACCCAACCCCCATGGCTACTAATTTTTTACACAGAATATTGTGATCGACTGTATCGAAAGCTTTTTGTAGGTCTAGCATGACCATACCGATGTAATTACCTTTCGAAATCTGTGTTCTAATAAAATCGTTTAGATGAATGAGGATTGAGTCGGTAGAAAACGCTCTTCTAAAACCACTTTGGAATTTATAAAGCAAATTATTTTCAAACAAGTACTTTTCAAATTGATTAAAAACCATTTTTTCAAGGATTTTGGACACACTACCTAAAATACTTATGGGCCTGTAATTTTTCACATCATCTTTTGATCCCTTTTTGTGGAGAGGTAAAACCTTCGCAATTTGCATATCATTGGGGACTTCATTTTTACTGATAGATAAGTTTATGATATAAGTTACAGG